>NW_024068969.1:0-80250 GCF_009389715.1 Phoenix dactylifera | reverse complement strand
AGAGGGAGGCCTGGACTTGAGAGTTCTGTCCTCGAAGGAGAAGTCCGCTTGTAGGAGGCTCCGGTTGAACTGGAGCCGGAGGGAGCGGTTCCGTCGGGATGCCCCTGGGTTGCAAGCCTCGGACAGCGGTAGCCAAGGCCTGCACCTGTTGCACCAGGGCATCAAACTGCTCCGACCGAACTTGAGGAGTTGACTCGGCCGGAGGAGGCGGCGAGTTCTGGACAGAGTGTCCAGGACTAGGTGGAGGACGTCGAGAGGCATTGGAAGCCCCTTTACTTCTTAGTTTTATGGTAACAACTCGGGCCCTTCCTCTAGCGCCAACTGTTGCTGGAAATTGGACCCGGGGGCTGCCGCGAATCGAGAGGGAAGGAGCTCCGCTGCCGGGACGGTGAGTGGCGGCGCGTCGACTGGTGGCGTCCTCCTGGAGAATCCTGCAAGAAAGCCGGTGGCCGGGCTTTCCGGCGCCGGCCCTCCGAAGCTTAAGTCAGAGGGGGCTAATATGTGGGGGGTCCAGGAGAAGAATGTTTGCTTCTGTATTTGTTTCTTTGTGTGTCTGCCTGAGCCTCCTCCCTTCCCTTTCCCCCCAGGTTCTCTTTTATAGGAAGATATTATGTTACCTGGGAGGTGACAGGAGAATTTGTCTTCTTTTGTGATAATTGGGCACGATCGCGCTCATTAATGGCGTTGTGGAGAATAAGGCCGGATCAGGCCGGAGTCAGGGAGTTGTCACGGTTGATCAGACCCGTTGGGGGTGGCTGAAACACCGGCCGTGGTGGGCCTGGGGTTCGTAGATGGTAAGTGCATTGATTGCTGAGTGAACCGATGGTCAGGAAAAGCCATACGCTTTGATGGTTCAGTGATCCGGAGATCACCTTGAGCCGTGTTCATTTAATGACCAGTGCATCGGAGGCCTGAGGGGGTCTCATGCATTAAAGATAGGGCGTGCCGAATGCCTGCGGAGATCACGTGCCTTAGGGATGGTGGCAGATTGCAGTGGAGTCATGTATTTAGTTGTCGGATCCTTTAGAGGATTAGGTGGAGATTGGACATTTGGCTAAGGCACGGGCCCGGCACGGGTGCCGAGCCGAGCCGGTTGCTTAGCGGAGTGTCCTGTGGCGGGGTTGCTTCTCTTGGTCGGCGCTCCTTGGTTGAGCACCTCTGGCGCTTTCTAGTCGAGCGCCCCTCTGGTCGGCGCTCTTTGGTCGAGCGTCTCTCTGGTCGGCGCTCTTTGTTCGAGCGTCTCTCTGGTCGGCGCTCTTTGGTCGAGCGCCTTCAGATTGGCACGACTTGGGTTTTTCCCCCAACAGTTAGTATGCTCATGAAACACCCTGGATTGCTAGTGATTTGAATGGCATTCCAATTGTCACAATAAAGAAGGGTTGGGGTTAGTGTCAATGACAACCCCAAGTCAGCAAGTTTTGCAGCCAAATAACCCCGTAGTGGCATCAGCTATGGCCAGATACTTTGCTTGGCCACTTGAGCGAGAGACTGTATCTTGTCTCCTTGCTTCTAAGATATAAGAGAGACTCCAAAGGTGACACTACGGCGAGTCATGGAGTGACAATCAGTAACCAGCCCAATTAGTATTAGAATATGTACAAGGCTGAAGTGAAGAAGAAGCGGGGAGAATAGCAAGTAATGCCAAGTATTGTAGAATAATGCGCTATCTGCGGAGCAGCAACAAACTAACCATACGAATAGCATAAGCAATATCTGCTTGCGAAACAGTAAGATAGAACAAGCTTCCAATAAGCTTAGGGGTAGTGAGTAGGATCAAGCAAGACTCACCATCATCAGGATTCACTACAAAAGAAGGAATAACTCCCGGCGCTTTTTTTTATCTCTACCGACGCTTATAAGCGTCGGCGAATTCCCAGCCCACGCGTCCCAAAGCGTGGGTCAGACGTCGGGCAGGTGGGCGTGGGTCTGGTTTTTGCCGACGCTAAGAGAAAGTGTCGGCAAAAACAGGGATTTGCCGATGCTAATGAAAGCGTCGGCAAAAACGGATTTCCCGACGCTTTAAAGCGTCGATAAAGCCCAATCCAGTTTGCGTTTTCGCCGACGCTTTAAAGCGTCGGCAAATGTTCTTTGGCCGACGCTTTAAAGCGTCGGGATTGCTATTTTTTTTAAAAAAAATAAAAATACGAATGTAAATTATAAAGGTCAAAAAAGTTTAGTTTTTTAGTGCATCAACGGTGCCCCTATCATCATCAGAGGATAGGCCAAATGCATCAGCGAGCATATCGGGGTGCCTCGGCTTCCAATCAAGAAGGGTCCACTGCTTCTCCGCCGCCAAGAAGATGGTCGTTACAGCGGCAAGGAGCATGCTCCAGTCAGGCAATTGATTATAGAACGTTCTTGGGGCTGAAGAAGGGGCAGCTTCTTCGTCGGACTTCTGGGTTTCGGCTTTCAGGGGAACCTTGGCGCCGTTAATCTTGGGAACAGTTTGGGCCTTCACCTTCCCCTGCATAGCTGCTGAAGAGGAGGTGGGTTTGGCTACGATTCCGCGGACATCCAAACTCCCGGGGCCTTCACCGGCGGTCTTCGACGCTTTTGCTGATGCCGCGGAGGCGGCAGATGATGGGGCGGAGAAAAAGGCCGAAGCAGCAATTGAAGCAACCATGATGGGAATGTGAAAATTTCCCGAATTACTGCGATTAGCCTTTTATAGATCAGAAATCCTGCACCGAAGAAGAACCAATCCAAACTTTTGTGAGAACATATAAATTGGGGAAAGGTAAACTGACGCACATACAACTAGACTTATCATCAAACGAAATCAAAAACGAGAGAAACCATCAAGATCCGAATAATCCTTCTACCAATGATCGATTGCGAACCAGAAACACAACATTAGAAGGACCATGGCCTCAAAATCAAAAACACGATCGCGCCGATTCCAAAAAGAAATACTCCACATCCATTGAAAGAAGAGATAAAATATATGCGGGGACGCTAAAAGAGAGAAGGATGGCTCGCCTCCGAACCTTTGCTGCTCCAACAGCACTGACGAAAGGAGCCTCCCCAGCCCAAAACCTAGCTCGCTCGCGCTTCCCCACCGCTCTCTCCTTCTCTGCCCTTCTTTCTAGGGTTAGGGTTTTGTTCTCCTTCGCACGAACGAGAGAGAGAGAGAGAGAGAGAGAGAGAGAGAGAGAGAGAGAGATTGATGATGATGAGAAGGCACCGTTGATGGGTTAGAGAGAGAGAAGACGAGGAGGGCGAGAGAGATGTGGGTAATACTACTAGTTAAATAGAGAGAGGAGGGCGGTGGCCGGGAAATCGGAAACCCGGAGAGAGGAGGGAGGAGGGAGGAGGGAGGAGGGTTGGGATGTAGGTGCGTTGGCTTCCGACGACGCTTTTTAGCGTCGTCTTAGGTCCGAGACTGCACCGACGCTTATTAGCGTCATCTTTTGCCGACGCTTTTTACAAGTGTCGGCAAATTTTGACAATAGACCGAAAATTGCCGACGCTTGTAAAAAGCGTCGGCAAAAATGCGTCGGTAAAACCGACTTTTTCTGTAGTGATTAAGCTTCAAATGAGGCTCATTATACGAGATACCTGAGTGTTTGCCAAGCAAACATGAGCTATAATATCCTCGGTATACTTCTGCCGAGAGAGCAAATTATAACCTCAAGGATCATACGCAGCTTTGATCTCAAAAAAAAATAGTGAAAAGGAGCAAGATCTTTCATATCAAAGTACTGCTAAAGAAGCTTTTTGACGGACTGGATAACTTGAGAAGGGACAACAAGGCACGATCATGCTCACTTCGTATAGAGCCAACTAAGACGATTTTTTGACTAAACTGTCAAACTAGGCCCAAGAAAACTGCTCGAGCCCATATATAGCTCAGTAAAGATGATACATATGTAGAGGAGGATGTGAAAGCCCCGAAAGAGAGAGCATGTAAACCTCCTCATGGAGATCATCATCAAGAAAAGCTTTATTTAAGTGAAACTGATATAAGGGCCACTGAGGAACTGCAGCAATCGCAATCAACAATCTCACAATAGTCTTCTTGGCGATAGAAGAAAAAGCTTCCACATAGTCAACTCCATACTCACAAACCACTAATCAAGCCTTGTACAGCTCGATCGAACCATCTGAACTAGTCTTACTTTTATAGACCTACTTGCAAGAGATAGGATCTAGTCCTAGTGGCAAAGGAACAAGATCTTATATCTGTATATGCTTAAGAGCAGCAAACTTCTTAGCCACAGCCTGCTTCCACCAGGGAATTTCAATCTTCTCTACATGTCTATGTCTCAGGATAACTTTCTATGGATAGTAGAAAAACTAAAACTGGACAAAAATGTGTCTGTAGCAGTTGTAACCTGATAATCTTGAAGATGCTCCAAAGCATGATGATTGGAAGATGGTGCTCAAAAGAAGGCACTAAAGAAGTAGGATGATCAACTGTAGAAGGGATGACATGATTACTGGGCAAAAGGTCTCCACAAGTAGATCATTATATACTCTACCACTCTCCTCATATAAAATTGCATCATATGTCTTGGAACTGATCATAGCTGACATGGTAGACTGACCAATCAGAGCTCGTTATGAAGCCCTCTGGTCAACTTGTAAAAGCCCACCATGTGGCAAACCTAGAGATACATAGAGAGTTCTTTGAATTTCAAATTTTCTCACCAAATGGCGATATCCAATCCGCGAGCGGTTTTCTAAACTGCATGATAGGACACAGAGTAAAGTGCACAAGTGAAATGCCCATGCGTGATCTTCCATACGTACGATCGGCTACCAAAGACAGTTGATTTGCATGCGCAAATCCCTTGGCAATAGGCAGAGATCCCCGGCTATACAAACTATTCGCCGGGACCCTCCAGGTAAGTGCTCTTAAGCCCTCTTAATCCTTTATGATATTGCTCAGTAGCTCTCATCACACCTTTGCTATTCCTTGAGAGTCCAATAAGAGGACCTCTTTATCTTTGCTATTTCAAGTAGAATCTGGTGTTAGAGCGAATGTCCAAGCACGGTCTTCTCTTCCTAGCACCATCTTGAGAGTGACCAACAATAAAGCAATCGTCATCCAAGTACAACAACCATCACCTCACCTCCAAGGAGACACATCATGATCTTTAGTTGATCACTATGGTTTGAACGACCAATTGTCCGAGCCCTCCGGCAACTCAGCCAGCTTAGCACCTTAGTCAGGCTAATTCCCAGTGGCAACACTGCATGATAACTGATCCAGAAAGTGGGGAAGATATAGAGGGTGAAGATGAGGATTCAATAGATTAGATGAAGGGATGGAGATCTTATCATAATGGTGATATGGATCAAGATAATTAAGACTCTCGATAGTGAATGAAGGGGAAGAGGGCAAAGAAGAGTATAGTAGGGGAGGTGCTTTTTTACATCTAGATGGTGGCCAAGAGTAGAATCCCCTTTGTTTAGGTTTGGAGTTAGAACATACGAGGGTCATGTGCCTCTTGCTAGATGGGATAGAATCTAGCCATGATCAATTTCATCCAGTGTGAAGGTACATATTGAAGGAAGAGGGTTTAGCCATGATATTTATGAGCAGGCTAAAAGCTCAGGACTTGGCCATGATTAACTATAATATATAAGAGTAAACCAAGGTGACTGAAGCGATCTCATAAATACTCCTAGGTACAAGAACTATATTATAGGTTGAAATAGAAATGGCCAATAAAAAGCCATATTAGGATAAGCTAAGCCCAATGAGATATGATTTTCGATCTGACAGTTGATACAGGATGACCATGCTAACGAACGTGCATAGTAGAAGATAATTAGTGTCAGTTATTATAATTGCTAGAGGTGGAGGTCAGATATTGTAGTAACTAACAGAGTGGCTAGTTGTTATCTTTTAGCATAAAAAAATAAAAATTATACTTTATAAACATTTCTTAACAATCACATCAATGCATTTTATTTTATCTTAGTCTATTTTAGTTTCTACCCTGGGAGTAAGAGTAACTTAGATTTCTGCTACTCTAACTTAATACTGCATCCCTACTATAGTCCAGTGTTACACTCCATATCTCTATCCACATCCATCTCCTTCAAATGGTCGTGTGATAGTGAAATATTTTTTTGAAGGTCAAAGTATCTAGACCCATACTAATCTTTATCCTCTCTTCGACCATCATCATTTTTCTAGCTAGTTTGATGCTTATGGCATGCCTGCGCGCATCTACCCTCACCATTTGGCTTGTGGTTACTCTCCTTCGGCACATCTGAATGTGACTCCGCCAATGGGTTCCGTTACATGTCTAGACAAGATGGAAAGAGCGCCAACAAGCGTTGTGGCATGTCTAGTGGGATCTTGTGTAGTCATCATCACATTGATTTCAGTAAGATGCTACATAGTTGCTATTATCTTGTTCTAGAAGAAAGTCAGAGAAGCAGCAGTAGAAAAAGCGGACGCTATGCTAAGGCCACTTTTAGAGCGATATATAAAATCCTTAGTTTTGATAGTGGAATGGGTTGAAACACTTGTTTCTACTATTGAAAGCCGATACATTCAACTCTTGTGCATTATAACATATTCTGTGGAAGAGAAAACCAATCTTGTTCTCATGGAGGATAAATCAGTTTTATATGGAATACAAAAACCTTTGAAAAACCTGAATATGAGGCTTTGGCCCATCAAGAGCGATCTGCTAAAGATAATTCAAGAGAGCCCTAGGAATCCACTGACTGAGGCATTGCTGAAGTTATGCTAGTGAGATTGTGGCAAACTAAACTATTGAGGAATACTTCGATCAATATCTGGCCCATATTTGAGATTGTCATTCATGGTGGATATAGAGGATTGTTGACGAAGTCAGCAAATCAATGTTGATGGTAATTCCTGATCATTTGCCTAGAGGAAAGAGCAAAATTATAATAACATTGTAGTGCTGATCATTTGCATCAAAAGGGCTAGGGGCAACCTTTTACCAATAGGTGCCTCTAAAGTTTGTCTATGTGATGCACACTCTATATGCTTGAGGGCAGCATGACAATGTAAAGGTCGTTTCGGCTTGCTACCCGGCAATAAATTTAATTAAAGACTCTAATGTGGATTACAGATACTATGGATCTCAATGCCATAAAAAAAAACTTCTAGAAAGATTGAAAAAGTGATGAATTCAATCTAAAAACAAAATAAATAAAAAGTATTATATATCTAGTTAGGTATTCCAGAAAAGTCTTGGCTAAAAGGCCGATACAGATAATAATGTCGTACTACGATAGATTCCATTCTACAGACATTTTACAGCCGTCTCTTCCACTCTTCTTGAAGAGTGTTGAATGTTGGTTAGCAATCTACTCTTGTTCCCTCTCCAGGAATTATACTTCTCAATGGACATTAGTCAACTCTGCTTATAAGGACTTTATCCGGCTCTCACGAGTTGGCTAATAAATGGTGACTATTAAAAGTTTTGGCTAACTAGTATTGAAGATCGTTGATTTGATCTACCAAGGATGAGGGGGGAATGTTAAAAATATTTTAATGCCCAAGCCATTAATAGAAAGCTTACATTGAAAGAGGCATGCAAGAAAACACAAAGTCAGAAGGTCAAACTATTTTATTACTATCAGCTAATATAATTGTACAAATTTGAGTACAAGTTTGATTTGATTGATACGTTGGAGGTGAACATGTTCACTTAGCTCTTGACTAAGACTAATAGATCCTTCACTATTGTTGTCTCATCAAGCTTCAAAATGATCCAGTGGTTTACTCACCACACATTGTCATCAATTGTAGCGAAGGTAGATTAAGTGCAACGAGCACAAGGCTTAGGTATGGACCTAATTGATAAAAGCAGAAATGGAAGATAGACCACCTAAACTAGCCTGAGAAAGTTGAGGACATGAAATTAGCTGAAGATTTGTTAAAAAGATATTGACTTGCCGATTTGGAAGCCTTGAACCAAACAACAAGCCATTGGTGATGATATTCCAATTAGGCAATACCACCTATTTATGATGATATCTTGATTTGTGATAGTACTCCAATTCGGCAAACCAGTTTGAAGTTGGTAAATGAAAATAAAAGGGTTGGTGTGGCCAATATTCAGTCCTACTTACCATAATAAGTGAAAAGAGATTGGGGGGAGGCATGAGTAGTCAGGAGGAGAAAGAAAGATAGAAAAAAAGATGCAGAGCCTATTTATAGGAAAAATATGTGCCTTATCAGAAGATAAATCAAAATCTTCAATAATATGGAAGACAGTGCTAGATCCCTATGGATACAAGATATCTTTTGAGAAATTTAAGGGCCATTCCAATATGCAGGAATATTTTGTGGAGGAAGACATGTGGCAATTGTCGAGAGCTCGGCAGAATAAGAAAATATGTAAGTGGAGTATTGAAAGCAAAAATGATGCTTTGGTAAAATAGCAGAACTCGATCATCAAATTGAGATTATAATTATGAGATTTTACACTGCAAGTACCGAGGGGATAATAACAGACATCTCATCGGTCAACAAGATGTATAGGACATTACTTACAACTTATGTTAGCAATCCAAATGGTGGACAAGAGTATATGCTACTTGGATCAGATTTGATGGAATCAAAATAGATGGTCATCTATCTTGTGGTAAAATGGATAGAGTCTAGCCATGATAAATTTTACCAAGTGTGAAGCTACAAATCGAAGGAAGAGAGTTTGATTATGATTTTGATAAGCAAGCCGAGAGCTTATGGACCTGTTCACGATCAACTATAATATATAGGAGTAGTCCGAGGCGACTAAAGCAATCTTGTTGACCCTAAAGGGTTGATTTTGATGATATAAAATAATTGAGTAAAAAAATGACTAATCTATTCCATTGAGTTTACTTGATTAATTTTAGAAAGTCAAGAAGAAAGTCTTCAATAACTCTCTAATGAAGATTATCTATCTGAAGCTCTACATCAAGAAATTCAACTCCAAAAAAGCTTTGAAGCAATTCTTGGAAGCTCACATGCAAACACAAAAAACTTCGTTCTAAGCTAACTCAAGAGTCAACCCTAAGTTTACAATGAGTCGACCCTGGCACACTGTTACTGTCTTATACACTTTTGCGAGCTGCCTCTATCATATTACAAGTTGACTCTAAATAATCTCAGAAGATAGATAGAAAGTTATGGAATTCAACGTATTTGTGAGTCAACCTATGAAGCATACGACCTGACTTCAGTCTAACAAGAGTCAATCCTAGAAACAAGCCAGTCAACCCCTAAATAGTCACAAAGAAAAGATAGAGGGCAGAAATTTTCATCGCTTTGGTAAGTCGACCGATGAAAAATACGAGCCCACTCTAGTTAAATAAGAGTCGACCCCTGAATGGCTACAATAAAAAAATAGAAAGTAGTAAAACTTTGTCCGTTGAATAATCGACACCTAAACCGAGAGAGCCGGCTCTACAATGATCACAGAAGAAGATAGAGCGCAACAAAAGCAACAACAAGCTCGAGTTTGTTTCTAGAAGTTGAAACCATATTTTTTACTTTAAAAGAATTTCTAGTTTGTTTTTCTAATTGGCATGTATTACAATCTTTGTCTTTTTCTAAACTCATTTTAGGTAATCCTACAACAAGATCTTTTCTAGCTAATTTTGAAATAAGATTCATACTTGCATGAGCTAATCTAGGATGCCATAACCAACTAGTCTTATTGATTTTGGCATTCATTGCAACTAGGCATTGCATATTTTTTATGAATAAATGGTCAAGATTAATTATGTATACATTGCTATGCCTATGTTTTGCCATCCTCAATAAGACTAGAAACAATATATATAGAAAATTCTAATACTACTTTAAAATCTTTATCACATAGTTGACTAATACTAAGTGAATTATGCTTAAGACCATCAACTAATAATACATTTTCAATAAAGGTGGAAGGAGTGATACGAACATTACCAATTCCAATGATCTTTTCTTTTCCATTGTCGCTAAAGGTAACAACCCCTCCATCTTTTCTCTTAAGGGAAGATGAACTGCGATTCATCCCCCATCATATGGCTAGAGCACTCGTTATCTAAGTACCATCTTCTATTTGATCTACGGTTTGCTAGACATAGCTTTATTATAAAAAATCAAGTTTTTGTTTTAGATACCCAAGCTTTTGTGAATCCTTGAAAGATAGCTATTATAGTTCCTTTTAGAACCCATATTTTCTTAGTTGTTACTTTGCATATTCTTCCATTTACCCGATAATTGCATGTGAAGAATTTGTAGCTACTTTTTCAACACTTACAACATATTATGTTATTTGAATAATTAATTGACATTTTAACAAAAATATTTTTAAAAATTTCTATTTTTGCAAAGGATTATAGCCAAGTCTTGCCTTGTTTTAAATAGAGCGTAGGCTATCTAAGATCATATTCAGTTTTTTAGAACTTAAGGTGAATTTATTTACAATTAGTTTTAGTTTATCTACTATTTTTTTAAAATTCTACTTTTCTTCTATTAGTGATAGTTTTTATTTTGAGATTTCATCTTTTTAATTTATTAGATATAGAATTTTTAGTTTCAGTTCTTTATTCTTCGGACCTAGTTTCTTAAATTCATCTAATAACTCATCGAATGCTTCTTGAAGCTCATCAAAAGTAAAATCACTTATATGTTCAAAGTTTACCTCATCCTCATGAGTCATAAGGCAAAATTTTGCTGTTTCTTGGGCCTCCTCCTCTGAACTCGACTTGTTGTTGTCCCTGCAAGTCACAACCATTGCCTTCTTCCTTAACTTCTTGGGAATTTTCTTAAGTAGTGGGTTGTCTGCTCTAAAATGACTTAGTTTCTTGCACTGATAGCACACCAACAACTGCTCCTTTTCTCTTTCTTTGCTTGGTTCCTTCTTAGCCATTGGCCTCTTTCTCATTCCTTACCTTTTTCTCCTCATGAATCTTCTACACTTTCTGGTGATTAAGGCCATCTCCTCATCACTTTTAATGTCTTCGTAATCCTGACTTTCCTCTTATTCTCGAGTTATTGAATGGTCTTCCTCCTTTTTAATTCTTCTTTTTCATTATTCTACTTCATGGTTAGCTCATGTGTCATCAGTGACCCAAGCAACTCCTCTAATGGAAATGTGTTGAGATCTATGGCTTCTTGGATTGCAGTTCCAATAAAATCGATAATGTTCCAATGCAATAAAAATACAATTCATGCCCACAAAATTTATTTCATACTTAATCTAGTAATTTAAGATTTACTTGCATAGAGCACATATAACATCAATTATAAATATGCATGAAGATTATTCATAATTAAGTTTCAATATTTAGATTATTATTTGTATGTTGAGTTATGAGCTATAAAACAATTCACCTGCATGATTGGATAGTAGGATAGAGGTACATACATTAGACCATAAGACACAAAAATTTCTTCCAAGATGCTATGCATGACTTAGACAAACACAATTGACGATTAGGCTTTCCTCTAAAGCAAGCACATATATCCTTTAAAATCTCAGCCACATGAAGATTTCCAAGTTCATGTGGCCCACTCGAGGTTCCATAATACATAACTCTTCCAAATCAGGAGTTGTGATCCTCGATCTACCGACCGGTGGCCAGGATCTTGGTGCGCTCCCCGAATCTAGATCTAGCTCTTAGGATGCCATCCATGCCCCTCTATAAGGATAATAGAAATAGGGGTGGGGTGGTGGTGGTAGTGGTGCAATTACGTTGGTGACGAGTTCCACCCCCAAAACATGATGTGCCTGCAAGATCAAATGCTCCATGCTCTCCTACAAAATAAGTAAATCACAATTTAAGAAGGAGAGAATGATAGACAGGTAGAGAGGAAAAGGTAGAGGGTAATACGTAAATATATAGAGATAAAAATGATAGGGTTCGACCCTATGGCGATCATCCAGGTGAGAGAGAACTCGAGAGTGAGTGAGTGTGTGTGAGAGGGAGAGAGAGAAGAAGGAGAACAAGAGAGAGCGCTTGGGGTAGAAGAGGGAGGGAGAGAAGAGAGGCTAAGGGGAAGGGTGAACATGATTTGGTGGGGCTCAATGAGCATAGCCGGTGGTCTGGCTACAGGTGGCGGCGACGGTAGCCGGCGAGGATGGGTTAAAATGGAGAAGAAAAATGACGGAGCAAGGCATCGAGGCTTGATTGAAAATTAGAGGAAATGGCTCAACTTAGAGAAGAAAGGATGGTGATGGAAGGGCTCACTGGTGTCGTAGCTCCCCGGGCATACATGGTAGCGACGTTCTCGCCCGCGATCCGAGGGACAAGAGCAGGGGAAAGGGTGATGCAGAAGGTAGAAAATAAAGAAAAAAAAGACTCAATAGATTTAAAATATGAGAGGGTTTGATTTTATGGTCATCATGGGCATCTATCTGGCCTGCATATTGAGTAGGAAAAGGAAGCAGGAGGGTGCAATCCACCTCTCCTTGGCTTGCTCCGGTGTGCTAGGAAAGGAGAAGCCTTCTTCCTTGTCAGGTTGAGTGAAAAAGAAGGACATGGAAAGTTTTCAAATAGATTTTTCCAGATTCAGATGGGCCTTCAGATAGATTTAGAAGGTGGCCGCGGTCTCCGAGATTCTTCCTTGTTGGCTGCCAAATAGGGCAAGGTTGGGGAGAAAAATAAATGAAAACTAGTGAGGAAACCCAGCCGTCCCCTATTGCAGGTTGTTACATTTTGTACAGCAAGACTTGGTATTTGGTTTGAGATGACCAAGGCTTTAGGCGTCAAGTGGGTCAAGTTCTACCGAGTTCCTTGGTTGTCATGATCTGATTTAAACCAAATCTGTAATTTAGACTTAAAACCAATCATTTTTCTTGATTTACCCTACTATTCTCAGGCCCAATCAGGTTGCATCAGTGTTTTGTGCTTTATGTCTAATTATTTTTTCATTTTTTATATAAAAAATATGCTTGTATTAGAATTATGCAACTTATATTGAGTCAAGACAATTCAACATTTCTCCACTTTTGTTGGATCCACATATGCCCTAAAACTAGAATGTCTTCTAGATTGAAATCCAAAGCCGATCCACAAGTCTCAGCTTTGAATCCGAGTCTTTGATAAAAGAGTTATTTAATAAACCAATCCCTAATCCAACCTAAAACACCACAAATTGAGCACCGGTACTATGATGTGCACGGTTTGCACCGTAGAGTGCTATTAGCACTTAGCGTGCCTTCTATTAAGAGATGGACGACTATCGAATAAGAAAATTTTAGGTATCATACATAGCCTGTCGTTGTTATTAGTTATCTATCTTCTGATAGTGGCTGTCAAGTGCTGAACAGCATTCTGCACATTGCAGTGAATACTAAGCCTCACAATTTTAGACCCATTGTTTGTACCATTGACATAGTCTGTCCCGATAGGATCCAATCCTTTTTGATCCATATATCTGCTTTCAGGTAGCTCTGAAAAGGAGACAGGCGTATTGATGTCGTCATTTTTTTAGACGTACCATAAGTTTTGGTTGTAAGGATTTCTGGAACTGAAGCTAAGTAGGACTCATATATCCTAGAATTGCTGTCAACAGTCGCTTAAAAAAAAGAACCAGTGTCGGTAGTTTTCATATAAACAATAAGAATAGCGATGGAGTGACCTCTTTCACCAAAACGATAGAGACTTTTAATAGTTGAAAAATTACCTCTAAAAGTCCTATAATTAATGCCTAAATAGTTATTATGACGGTCTAATGGCAAAAAGAAGAATGACCCTCTTTAGCGGCCATCACTACAACTCCAATGACAAATATTATATCCAAACTCAATTTATAAATGACAATTTCTTTTGCCTCTATAAATCCACTGATAAAATTTAATCAATGTCTAATTTTTTTCACACTTCTAATAATAATCTAAGGTAAAACATCAATTTAAATAAACTCTAATCTAAGATAACTTATACTACATTTATTTTAGTCGCTCTTCTATATTGAAAAATCCGGTAGGCTAGTTCTCTAAATCTATAAAAAAAAACAAGAAATCGTATAATGTGCTAAACAGCCTAGTAAGCAATGAACACTCTATCTAGATAAACCAGTCAATAATATTCTGAAAATAAGTATATATGCGATACTAAGATACAAATCAAATTTTTATTAAATTCTTAAAAAAAATTCATGGATTAGAATTCTGTCAAATATTCAATTCATTTTAATGATCCTGAGCTATGACTATATGTTCTTTATGGCAGGGTCATAACACCAACTAATCATCTTGCGATGAGCTATGCATCATCTTGCAGCAAAATTCTTCAGGACC
The DNA here is from genome assembly GCF_009389715.1 of Phoenix dactylifera. Taxonomy (NCBI): domain Eukaryota; kingdom Viridiplantae; phylum Streptophyta; class Magnoliopsida; order Arecales; family Arecaceae; genus Phoenix; species Phoenix dactylifera. The sequence goes on along the minus strand of NW_024068969.1, from coordinate 66,034 downwards.
GCTGGTCTGCTAGTGATATGTCACTAATCATCCTAGACATGACCTTCAGGACAAATCATGTGCCAATATATGAGCCCCCATTGGCAAAATCCTCAACATACCTAGATCAAAATTTAATTAGTTCTTAGTATTATATTTCAGTTATAAAATCAGGAGGTGTCAAAATTGAAATACCATTCATAAATTAATTTATTTCAAGCCAAGAACTATGACCATATGTTTTCTGTGGCAGGGTCATATCATTGACTAATCTTCTTGTGGTGGATAAGTGCCAACGTATTAGCCCCCATTGGCAGGGTCTTCAACATAGCTTGACTGCAAGTCCAAATCAATTTCAATTCAAATTTTCTTTTCTCAAAACATATTCAGTATCCCAAATCAAAAGATGCAATATCGAAATCAATCAAACAATCCATATCAAACCAATACGTTTGATTTGAATCATACAATATTCTAAGAGAAGGCATATAACAACATGCATCAAATTTCTAATCAAGAATAATTCGACTCAAGAAAATATTTATAATTTGCAAAATAAATCTAAAAAAGGTTACATTACTTACCTCAAACGCAATCCAACTAACAAATCCAAAAATTCTCGAAAATCCTTCTCAAATCTTAATATTTAAAATTATATTTTCAGACAGAATTTATCATGATTATTCTAAAAATAGAACTCTAATTCTAATACCCTCACAGGGCTGATTAGGCAGGAGTGCTCGACATCTCGGTCAGTTCGATCAAAATGAAATTCATTGTATCATTCTTGGACTAGGACACAGGTGGTTAAACAAGGATTGGGGTGATCAAATCTAACAGTGTTTGGTAGGGCCAAGGGGTTGACATGCCACTCAACGACCCTAGATCGGGACCCTTCATCTGGGTCAATTCAAATCACTATGAAGAGTTCCTACTAGATCCAACTATCCTAGAAAAATTAGAAAGAGAAGGTCGAGTAGAGAGAGAAAGTCCCATAGAGAAAGAAACTAGAGAGAGAAAAAATGGAGAAGAGAAAGAGAATCTCAGTCCGATTCAATCAAGGGTCTGGGTTTGGTTGTTAACAGACGGTCAACCTCGATCAATCAACATGTATGGCCATGAATCAAGAGAGAGAAACTTTATAGAGAGAGAAAGTAAGAGAGAGAAATCATGGGGAGAGAAAGAAGAGAGAGAGGAAGAAGAAGAAGCTTCTCTCTCTAACCAAGGAAGAAAGAAGGAAGAGAAAGAGGGTGGTTGCAGGTGGTGCCCAGGGTCAGGGACCCATGACCTGCCAACAAGAGTTCGATAGCCTGTGGTGACTGGCAGCCAGAAGCATCCATCCGATCAAAGTAGGGGTTTTGACCCCTTTAACCAGAGAGTTTAATCATTCCAATGGCTAGAGCTCTGGCCATGGTCTCCTGCTACTATGGGAGATTGGGGGAAGACCCCGACGATAAGCACCGGCGATGGCACCAGCCTGAATAGGTGAAGTAGGGGTCAGTTTACCGAAACAGGAGAAAAAGGGCATCCAATTCTTCATGAAAATCCGATGCTCATCGGTCGGAATCAAAGCTTTTGAGGACAATAGAAGATGGAGAGGGCGACCAATCATAAGTTGTCGGTGTGTACCTAGCTTCTGGCGATAGTTGGCGACAGCAATGGCGTTGACCCATTCAACGGCCGCGGAGGATATTGAAGAGAATCTGACGACGGTTTGATCGGGGTTCAAGCTCTTCGGTGTGTGATGGAAGAGGGATTAGGGGGGAAGCTCTAAACAGACCTCGGCCGCGATTGGAATCCGACCTAGAGTTGGATTTCGTCCGACCATCACGGGGAGGAAGAAGACTCCCATCATGAGTCTTCTTCTCTCCAAGCACGTGCGCGGCGTGTGCCATTCCCTTTTTTTCGTGGGCCAAAGTGTTTGGGCCAAAATAGAATTCTGGGTCGGTCAAATGGATCTGACCCAGTTCGGTTACAGGCTTTAAAAGGCCTAAGTATTACATTCTCCTCCCTAAAAATAAATTTCATCAACGAAATTTTTCTTTCTTGCGCATAGTTCTAATCTCACCCTCGAGTTTTCAATAATTCTACTAATCAATACAACTTCATCATTAGATCTTATTAAAAGAAAAAGAATAAGGTCCAATACCTCCAAACTGGAGACTTTATGTAGATGATGTATATCAAACTTCTCTTATATACACAAAAATCAATGTCTTAATTCTCAATAGTAATATCAAGTTTCTTTGTCAACATATCAACTGCTCTTTATTAATCGATCTATCACAAGATTAGATCATAAACAACTCCAATCCATCCTTAGTAGAATATTTATGAAGATCGATCGATAACCTCAATCTCTTTCAATCAAATAGAGGGTTGATATTAATTGAATAAGTACAAACTTTAGATTTAGGAGGAAAGTGGTCTACACCAAAATATTCTAGATCCAAGATCAAAATTGATGATCAATTAATTCAAGTCTCAAGATATTAAAAATTTGCTTAGCACGACATAAAATTAGAGGACCAAGGATAGTTTAACAATATCCAAGAATTAGAACATTTGCCTTTTGTTTATCAAGAAAATCTTACTACACAAGGAAACAGATTAATTCTTTTGTTTTTAAAACTTGTTGAATCAAAAAGATAATACTTCTGACCAATTTAGAAAAATAATTAAGACCATTACGCTTTCACTGCGCACTCCAATTCAAACCATGAGAATTTTTTGAATTCGCTAATAATTTTTTTAATCAAAATACTACTTTGTATTATGAATTAAGGAGATCCAAAAATTCAATTTCCAAGTAAAGCCCAAAAAGAAAATTTTGATTTCGTCCTCTAGCTTACCTCGAGCACATCTATCTAGATTGATCCTCAAGTCAATTGATAAGTTCAAAACCATCATCTAGTCTAGTTACTATAGTTCAAAATGAATTGAGCCTTAATCGTCTTATCAACTCAACTAGACGATTCCAAGTCAAACTCCTATAAATAAAAATAACTAGAAGAATTTTCTCAATGCTCCACCATGTTAGAAGACCTTAAATTAATAAATATGAGTAAAATCGACTCAGTCATCTCTTCTAAAGTTTTCTTCATCGAGTTATTTATCACTTATCAAAAATATTTCATAATAATCATATAAACCTCAAAAATTTAAATTTTTTATGCAAAACTAGATTTCATCAGCAACTTCAACAACATTGGCAAAAGATCTCTAGATCAACCTATAAGCCCAAACTTTAAATTGAAGTTTATTACACACCACATAGTCTCCGATCGACATGAATAAGATCTTGTATTTGGATGCAAAAATGGTGATAAAAATTATCAATAATTTCACCAATATGAATACTTTATGATCTCAATATAAAATCAATTTTTCAATAAGAAAATAAATATCTTTTTTTTAGTATCACCAAGCATATTTTTCTTCTACATGCTAGTTTTTATTGATAATCCACATACAGATTCAAACCTCGAAGAATATTCCAATTAAGAACTATAAAAATCTTTCACAGCCTAAATCTTAAACAACTTTGTACAAATGGATCTTAATTTGCCTCTAAAAATTATCTTCAAAATTAAGCAATATCACAGTATACCTCCATATAAATTTTTGCATTTCCAAGTTCACTTAAATAATAAATAATCATAATGCATGATAATATTCCATGGTCAATCCTCTTGCGCTTAATTTAGATTCAAATCTAACTAATTATAACTTGATTCATAGATTGCCCAACCTTCGATCATGTATCAAACCTCATAAATAAATTTTATCATAATTCCGTGGTAACCTTTTCATACATAATCACAAAGCTTAACAAAATTTTTTTAAAGTAGCTCACAATGCTATTGGCATAGATTCACGTCCAATGACCCTAGTGTCTACCCACCTACACTAATTCTATGTCATAATTTCATGGTAACTTTTTCATACATAATTACAAGGCTTAACAGAAAATTTTTAAAGTAGCTTACAATGCTATTGGCATAGATTCACATCTAATGTCCCTAGTATCTACCCACCTACACTCATTCAATGTCAAATTTTTATCTTAGATTTTATCCACTATGATTTAATACCATTTAAATTATCATGCCTTTGACACAAGATCACGAGCTAGGGGTTGCAGTAACCGCCGCATACTCGTAGGAAACTCTCCTACGAGCATGCAAGGCATCTTATCATAATATCAAAATTAGACAACAAAAATAATTTAACTAATAATATGCAAACTTTATTTTTATAACTAACATAACTTACAATATCTCGCACTTCTAATAATAGTCTAAGATAAAACATCAATTTAAATAAACCCTGATCTAATGTAACTTATGCCACAGTTTTTCTAATCGCTCACATATTGAGAACCCCGGTAAGCTAGTTCTCTAAATCTAAAAAAAATAAAAAAATTGTATAATGAGATAAACAGTCTAGTAAACAATGAACACTCTAGCTAGACAAATGAGACAATAATATTCAGAAAATAAGTATATATGCAGTACTAAGATACAATCAAATCTTTCTTAAATTCTTAAAATTCTTTTCATGGATTCGAATTTTTTTAAATATTCAATTCATCTTATCAATTCTGAGCTATGACCACATGTTCTCTGCGGCATGGTCATAACACCGACTAATCATCTTGCGGTGAGCTGCGCATCATCTTGCAGCAAAGTCATTCAGAACCGCTAATCTGCTGACGGTATGTCACTAATCATCTTGGATGCGACTTTCAAGACAAATCATGTGCCAACGTATTAGTCCCCATTTACGGGGTCCTCAATATAGCCAGATTGAAATTCAATTTGTTCTCAGTTTCATATTTCAGTAATAAAATCATGCAGTATCAAAATCAAAATACCGTCTATAAATTAATTTCTTTTAATTTATCAAATTTAACTCAACAGCCAAGAACTATGACCACATGTTCTCTATGGCAGGATCATATCACTGACTAATCTTCTTGTGGTGGACAAGTGCCAATGTATTAGCCCCCATTAGAAGGATCCTCAACATAGCCCGACTACGAGTCCAAATCTATTTCGATTCAAATCTTTTTTGTTAGATGTATGCCCTAGAAGCCAATTTGGCTGACACATTGTTGATTCTAGGGACATAATTTTGTACTTGACTATTTATTATTGAATAAATAAAAGGCATCTTTTCATTCATATTGTTTATGTGTCTATGAATCGTCCAAGGAATTAATAAGATGATGATACATATTCTCAAGAGTTGAGAATTTGAGCCATGTATCATTGGTGATTAATTTCTAAATGCTCCTGATCAATGGATCATCACGAGGACGGTGATCGATCCGATCAGTGCACAGATCACTTTCCCTCTGGATGGACGAGACTTGAGTCCACAGTGTAGTGACACTGAAGTGATAGTGCAGGTGCTTGTTAGAGAACAAGGGTACTGAGCGTGACCAAGATAAGAAGTCACTTGGATGTCTATCCACTCGTCAGTGACTTGCTTGATGTTGCAGTAGTGTGACTGGTCCTTTGACCTGCGGTGCTTCGGCTACTCACAGTGAGGTTATTGTAGTTTGACTGCACACATACATGGTCTCTAGCCATATGGGTCCATGCAGTGTAGATTGGCTGCAGTAGGTTCACTGTAGGAGTAGGGTATGCACCTATAAGGAATCTATCGACCTTGATAGAAGAGGAGTGATCCTATGTGATTTGTTAGACTGAGTTCTAAGACCTTGGCCAGGGCAGTAATATAAAGTGGAAAAAGAGTTTTCCACTATCGAACTCAAGTCGAATAAATCTTGACATATGACAGACGATGGGGTTTGACGAGTTGTCCATGACCTCCGTCCTGTAGGGATCCACGATAGTAGGACTGTATCACATGTTAACTGCACCTAGAGGTTCATCATTCCATTCTGCTGGGTAGCCACTACATGCTGCTAGGTGTCACTGGTGGATGGTGGGACTCACAGGGATTATCTCGATGATCGATAAACCCTAATGAGTTGAGTTGGAATCGTTCCAACCCATTGAAAGGAGTTTTCAATGATATTGTGATAGAGATCATAATATATCTCACTACCAGTCAGAGTAGAACCTATGGGGTCACACACACTAGAAGTATTGACCGATCCGATGGTTGAAAAGTGATTATGAATCACGAGTAATCAATTCGATTGATAAGAAGTTGAAGAAGGAAAGGGAATTAATTAATTGGACTTGAAACAAGAAATCCTACTTCGGGTAGGATACCTAGAGTTCTAATTGGATTAGGACTGGGAATCCTAGTTGGAGTAGGACTGGGATTCCTACTTGGAATAGGATTCCTCAATCCTAATGAGATTAGGAGTTTTGAATCAAAATTGGATTCCTACTTGGAGTAGGATTCCTAGAGTCCTAATCGGATTAGGACTTTGGATTCAAATTAGAGTCCTAATTGGATTAGGACTAGAATTAAACAAATCCTAATTGGATTAGGATTCCTTAAGTCCTAATTAATTATTAATCTAATGAATCAACATGACTCCTAATTGGATTAGGATTGAAGAGTTCAAATGAGTCATGGTTCATTCAAGTCCTAATTGGATTAGGACTAGCATAGATTGAACCCAATTTGGCTAATCCTAATTGGATTGGGATGAAACCATGAGAGAGGCACCTAATCCTCTTTGGAAGAGGATTAGGTTAACCAAGTAAGAAGGACATCAGCCCCTCTTCACTTGGCTAGGGCGACATGAAGAGCTAGGGCCGGCGCCCCCTTCCTTTGGTAAGTTATCATGGAACTCCTAATTGCTAGGAGCTCCAATCCTTATAAAAGGAGGACTAGGGGCCGGCGCCCTAAGGCATTGAAGAATCCTCCTCTTGCTGCCGCCACCCTCCCCTCTCCTCCCTTGGTTAGGCCGCAAGCAAGGTGCAAGCAAGTTGAAGCTTGGCGGCATCCCTTCTCCTTCCTCTTGGCTTCAACGCGTAAGAAAAGAAGAAGGCTGCGAAGGGCTGTGATCTTCTTCCTCTTCTTCATCCTTCTTCTTCCTCCTCTCAAGTGCAATCAAGGGTTGATTGAAAGAGAGGAGATCAGCCATCAAAAGCTATCTCTGCAAGGGAGCTAGCACCCCGGTGAGATAGAGAGCTTGGATCGGATCCTGCTTCGTGTGGATACCCGTAGAGGCCGGACGTTTGAACGGCTTCAAGCGAACCCTCTTCCAAAACCACGAATTCAGATTTGCGGTGATCATCTACCCGCGCAAGGTGAAGATTTGATCTTCCTATTAGTTTTAAAAGTTTTAATTCTTACCTAATTACGAAAGGTCTCGAAACAACGTTCATGTGATGAACGTCGATCCCGCACATGCCTCTTCCGCTGCCACCTGATTTAATTTTTGAAATATCAGCGGCATGGGCGGGTTCCCAACAGTGGTATCAGAGCCTAGGCTTCGTAGATTAAGGTAAGAATTAAATATCTAAAGGCATATTAGATCTGAAAATTAAATGATCATGCATGCTGAAAAATTCTGCATGCAGATTTTTCAGGGGTGCTGATTTTTACATGCTGATTTTTATGTGATAAAAAGATGATTCTAATTGCATTGTTAATGGGATTACAAAGTTTAGAATCATGATTAGCATGATCAGCGACCTATGTCATGATATAATCAGTTAAGTTTCAGATCTGAAAATTATAATTGTAGCATACGGTGATGATCATAGGATTCAACCCCTTTTGGTATCAAATGTAATGACCTGCGATGTGATCTGCGATGTCATGTAATTTTTCAGATGCTTGCATGCATCTTATTTGATGTTTTGAGAGGCCTGCGTGCCTCCTAAAAGGAGATGTAAATTATTTTTATTTTTATTTTACATCTGGTTGTATTTCTGTGATGTGATGTACATCAACGATCAAGTTGAAGCAAAGGCATGAGATGAAAGGTGATCCAAGCGGTTGATGGCGATGGGATCAAGGGTTGATCAAGGATCGAATCAAGGAGGCTTGGAACCAATTCAAGAGTTGAAGACCACTTGATCAATTGATGTGCATGTGCTTGTAATACGACCTAATTAGAATCCATGATCATCACCTAGTTAAAGTTTAGCTTTAATTATTGTCGCGATTATAACTGCCTGCAATGCGCCGTTTGCATGTGATGTGAATGAGAGTCGGGTAGATAGGTCTACATGTGATGTAGCAAACCCAATTGAGACCTAAATCAAAACCTCCTCAATCAAGTCGAGAGTGAACCGACATGAGCAAGTCATATTAGATTAATTGATCTAATTGGTGTCTAGGAAAGCATGAAAGGTGGTTACTTAATTAGGACCTTACTCTCTGAGTAAGGGGAGCCTCCCACCTGCTTACCTGGCCAATTGTTCGATTACCTCTTATGAAAGGCTCAAGTTGCAAACACTAAGACCTGATTAACCAATATTAAGTCAATAGGTCTTCCACTGTAGTAGAGCTGCTAAGGCCTTTCTAATGTTGACTTGTCTCGGCTGGATACAGTGGTCAAGTTGCATTGGGGGGCTGGACCTCTCTATAGATATGAGATGTTGTAGGGTAAAGGTGGGGTTGGGCACCAATAACTGTTAGGTGAGGACCCAATGACGACTTTATTCCTACGGTTATACGGTGGGTCTGACTTAACTAAGAAATGGGACCAATAACTGTTAGGTGAGGTCTTCATGGCTTAGAGACCAAGTTGCACTGCAACATGCTTGAGAAGCATTGTACAAGAGTTGTACACTCATCCATCTATGTGTCACCAATAACTGTTAGGTGAGGTGGCATGTAAATTGGTGGGACCGCAGTACCCACTAGAAACCCTAGTCGTGTGGGATTTCCGTTTTCCTACCAGGGGAGTGTGAGGAATTCGAGAAAATAGTGGGAGTTACATTTGTTCTAAAAGACCTTAGAACAGATTAGGATCAAGTACAAAAGTCTAACTAGAATCTTTACTCTCTGCAGATACAATGTCGGCTTCAAACCCTTTGACCCGTATTCTTGAGACCAACCGACTGACCGGAACCAATTACAAAGACTGGCTTAGAAATCTCAAAATAGTTTTGGACTGTGAGAAGATAGGTTATATACTCGATTCAGATATCCCCACACTACCAGCACGTCCTACTGATGTTCAGCGTGAAATGCATAAAAAGTGGTTGGACGATGACATTAGAGTAAAATGCTATATGATGGCATCTATGTCTAATGAACTCCAATGCCAGCATGAAAATATAAAGACTGCTAGGGACATACTGGCACACCTGCAAGAGTTGTATGGTGAGCAGAGTCGCACAGCTCGTTTTGAAGTGTCCAAGAGGCTCTTCAAAGCGAAGATGCGCGAGGGGCAGTCTGTCCATGATCACGGTCTGACCATGATCAAGGACCTAGAGGAGCTTGAGAAGCTCGGTATGGACATGCACAAGGAATTACAAGTGGATTTGATCCTACAGTCACTTCCTGATTCATTTGGTCAGTTTATAGTAAACTACCACATGAATAAGATTGAATGCACTAAGACTGAACTAATCAACATGTTGGTAACTGCTGAGGGAGCCTTGAAAGGTTCAAGGGGCAATGTCCTTGCTGCTGAGTTGACTTCTGGTTCCAAGAGAAAGTCTACTTGGAAGAAAAAGAAGCCTGCTAAGAAGCAGAAGAAAGACAAGAAGCCAAAGAAGGAAGTTCAAAAGAAAAAGGCTAACGACAAAGGAAAATGTTTCCACTGCAATGTCGAAGGCCACTGGAAGAGAAACTGTCCTTCATACCTCGAGAGCCTGAAGAACAAGAAAGGTGACACACCTTCAGAAGGTATAGACTTGCTCATAATTGAAACTAATCTAACGGTTTCTTCTACTTCTAGTTGGGTTATAGATTCTGGTTCTAGTGCTCATCTGTGCACTACCATGCAGGGTCTAAAGGAAAGTAGAAGGCTGGCGGAAGGTGCGGTAACCCTTCGGGTTGGCAACGGGGCAAAAGTTGCTGCTGTGGCTGTGGGCACCTACCATCTGCGACTACCGTCTGGATTTAGTTTAATACTTAGAGACTGTTATTATGTACCTGTTGCTAGCAGAAATTTGATTTCTGTTTCATGTTTAGCACAGGAAGGTCATGTTTTTACATTTGACAAAGACTGCTGTTCTATTTATTTGAGAAATAAAATAGTCGCACGTGGTTTCATGATCGACAGTCTCTATCATTTACATATGGATGTATCTGTGAATGTTACCGAGCAAGATATGAGCGCCAAAGGATCCAAAAGATCCAGAGATGAGATAAACCAAAGATATTTGTGGCACCTCAGACTTGGCCATATTGGAGAGGATAGGATGAACAAAATGGATAAAGATGGGCTTCTCGGCTCATTGACTTCCGAGTCATATCCAGTTTGCGAGTCCTGTCTTCAAGGAAAAATGGCTAGACTGCCCTTTGTAGGACATGGGGAGAGGACCACTGAAATACTTACCCTAATACATACAGATGTATGTGGCCCATTCGATGTGCTAGCCAGGGGACGTTATTCTTACTTCATTACCTTTACCGATGATTATTCACGGTATGGGTATGTGTATCTTATGAGACACAAGTCTGAATCCTTTGAAAAGTTTAAAGAGTTCAAGAATGAAGTAGAAAAACAAACTGGAAAACCTCTTAAGGCTCTTCGATCAGATCGAGGAGGAGAATACCTTAGTGGGAAATTCCGGGACTATCTCAAAGAAAACGGCATAGTCTCACAATGGACACCTCTGGGTACACCTCAACTCAACGGGGTGTCAGAGAGGAGGAATCGGACCCTATTGGATATGGTCAGGTCCATGATGAGCTTCACTGATTTACCTATGTTCCTTTGGGGAGATGCCTTACTCACAGCGATTTATTTATTGAATAGAGTTCCCTCTAAATCCGTTCCTACCACACCGTATGAGATATGGCATGGTAAGAAACCAAGTCTGGGTCATCTCAAGATTTGGGGATGTCCGGCCCATGTCAAGCGACTACAGGCGGACAAGTTAGAGGCTAGGACCATAAGTGCTCGTTTTATAGGATATCCTAAAGAGTCATTAGGATACAATTTCTACATCTCAGAGGATCACAATGTGTTTGTGAGCCGTCATGCCATCTTCTTGGAAAATCAGTTTATCCTTGATAGAGGCAGTGGGAGGAAAATTGAGCTTGAAGAGAAAGTCTCTGAAAAGCAACGAGTCATGGATCCTATTGAACCCATTCATACAGAGCCAGTACACGATGTCCCTCGACCACCTCGTAGATCTAGTAGGGTCTCCCATCCTCCCGATAGATACTTGGGTATACTAGAAGAGGATACCGAGAAAATGTTCCTAGTGGGAGATAGGGATCACATACAGGATCCCAAAACCTACAACGAGGCGATATCTGATATCGATTCCGAGAAATGGCTGGAAGCTATGAAGTCAGAGTTAGACTCCATGCATTCCAACCAAGTCTGGACCTTAGTAGACCCACCAGAAGGTATTGTACCTATTGGATGCAAATGGATCTACAAAAGGAAGATAGGTTCGGATGGAGAGGTAGAGACCTATAAGGCAAGGCTTGTGGCGAAAGGGTATAGTCAGCGTGAAGGCATTGACTATCAGGAGACCTTTTCACCTGTAGCCATGCTAAAATCCATCCGAACATTGCTTGCCATTGCAGCATTTCATGATTATGAAATCTGGCAGATGGATGTGAAAACTGCTTTCCTGAATGGATATCTTGATGAAGATATCTATATGGAACAACCTTTGGGTTTCACTTCCAGTGATGGAGATCACAAGGTCTGCAAGCTGCAAAGGTCCATCTATGGACTAAAACAAGCATCTCGGAGTTGGAACACTCGTTTCGATGATGCAATCAAAATGTTTGATTTCATCAAAAACGAAGAGGAACCATGTGTTTTCAAAAAGGTTAGTGGGAGTGCTGTCGTTTTTCTCGTACTGTACGTAGATGACATTCTCCTGATTGGGAATGATATTCCCATGCTAACCTCGGTCAAGGTCTGGTTGTCAAAAGAATTCTCCATGAAAGACCTTGGGGAAGCATCCTATATTTTGGGAATAAAGGTCTATAGAGATAGATCTAAAAGGATGCTTGGCCTTTCACAGAAGATGTACATAGAGGAGGTGCTGAAGAGGTTCAGCATGGAAAACTCCAAGAGGGGTCTCTTACCCCTAAGGCATGGAATTCATCTCTCCAAGAAGATGTGCCCCAACACATCTGAAGAGATTCAACACATGAGCAAGATTCCCTATGCATCGGCAATGGGAAGCCTCATGTATGCCATGCTGTGTACATAACCTGATATGGCTCTTGCTGTGAGTGTCACAAGCAGATATCAGTCGGATCCAGGCAAGAAGCACTGGATAGCTGTGAAAGAACAGTCTTAAGTACTTGAGAAGAACTAAGGACATGTTCTTGGTCTTTGGGAGAAGATCAGAGTTGAAGGTAGAAGGATGCACACATATTGATGATAGAAAGTCTACATCAGAATATGTGCAATTGTGGTTCAGTAAATTGGAAGAGTTCCAAACAACTGATTATTATAGATTCTACCTTAGAAGCTGAATGTTAAGCCGTATCCAAGGGTGCAGTGGAAACCTTCTGATTAAAAGTTAATTGCAGAGTTAGGTGTAATGTCATTAGATGCCATAACACTTTACTGCGATAACATTGGCACCATAGCACTAGCTATGGAGCCATGGTCTCATCAGAAGTCCAAGCACATAGAGCGGCGCTTCCATTTCATACGCGACTATGATGAAGAGGTGCAGAGAGTAGACTCCGCGGATAACGTGGCAGACCCGTTCACTAAACAGCTGAGTCAGCAAAAGACTGAAGCCCACCTTGAGAAGATGGGCCTAAGATATATGACCAATTGGCTTTAGTGCAAGTGGGAGATTGTTAGATGTATGCCCTAGAAGCCAATTTGGCTGACACATTGTTGATTCTAGGGACATAATTTTGTACTTGACTATTTATTATTGAATAAATAAAAGGCATCTTTTCATTCATATTGTTTATGTGTCTATGAATCGTCCAAGGAATTAATAAGATGATGATACATATTCTCAAGAGTTGAGAATTTGAGCCATGTATCATTGGTGATTAATTTCTAAATGCTCCTGATCAATGGATCATCACGAGGACGGTGATCGATCCGATCAGTGCACAGATCACTTTCCCTCTGGATGGACGAGACTTGAGTCCACAGTGTAGTGACACTGAAGTGATAGTGCAGGTGCTTGTTAGAGAACAAGGGTACTGAGCGTGACCAAGACAAGAAGTCACTTGGATGTCTATCCACTCGTCAGTGACTTGCTTGATGTTGCAGTAGTGTGACTGGTCCTTTGACCTGCGGTGCTTCGGCTACTCACAGTGAGGTTATTGTAGTTTGACTGCACACATACATGGTCTCTAGCCATATGGGTCCATGCAGTGTAGATTGGCTGCAGTAGGTTCACTGTAGGAGTAGGGTATGCACCTATAAGGAATCTATCGACCTTGATAGAAGAGGAGTGATCCTATGTGATTTGTTAGACTGAGTTCTAAGACCTTGGCCAGGGCAGTAATATAAAGTGGAAAAAGAGTTTTCCACTATCGAACTCAAGTCGAATAAATCTTGACATATGACAGACGATGGGGTTTGACGAGTTGTCCATGACCTCCGTCCTGTAGGGATCCACGATAGTAGGACTGTATCACATGTTAACTGCACCTAGAGGTTCATCATTCCATTCTGCTGGGTAGCCACTACATGCTGCTAGGTGTCACTGGTGGATGGTGGGACTCACAGGGATTATCTCGATGATCGATAAACCCTAATGAGTTGAGTTGGAATCGTTCCAACCCATTGAAAGGAGTTTTCAATGATATTGTGATAGAGATCATAATATATCTCACTACCAGTCAGAGTAGAACCTATGGGGTCACACACACTAGAAGTATTGACCGATCCGATGGTTGAAAAGTGATTATGAATCACGAGTAATCAATTCGATTGATAAGAAGTTGAAGAAGGAAAGGGAATTAATTAATTGGACTTGAAACAAGAAATCCTACTTCGGGTAGGATACCTAGAGTTCTAATTGGATTAGGACTGGGAATCCTAGTTGGAGTAGGACTGGGATTCCTACTTGGAATAGGATTCCTCAATCCTAATGAGATTAGGAGTTTTGAATCAAAATTGGATTCCTACTTGGAGTAGGATTCCTAGAGTCCTAATCGGATTAGGACTTTGGATTCAAATTAGAGTCCTAATTGGATTAGGACTAGAATTAAACAAATCCTAATTGGATTAGGATTCCTTAAGTCCTAATTAATTATTAATCTAATGAATCAACATGACTCCTAATTGGATTAGGATTGAAGAGTTCAAATGAGTCATGGTTCATTCAAGTCCTAATTGGATTAGGACTAGCATAGATTGAACCCAATTTGGCTAATCCTAATTGGATTGGGATGAAACCATGAGAGAGGCACCTAATCCTCTTTGGAAGAGGATTAGGTTAACCAAGTAAGAAGGACATCAGCCCCTCTTCACTTGGCTAGGGCGACATGAAGAGCTAGGGCCGGCGCCCCCTTCCTTTGGTAAGTTATCATGGAACTCCTAATTGCTAGGAGCTCCAATCCTTATAAAAGGAGGACTAGGGGCCGGCGCCCTAAGGCATTGAAGAATCCTCCTCTTGCTGCCGCCACCCTCCCCTCTCCTCCCTTGGTTAGGCCGCAAGCAAGGTGCAAGCAAGTTGAAGCTTGGCGGCATCCCTTCTCCTTCCTCTTGGCTTCAACGCGTAAGAAAAGAAGAAGGCTGCGAAGGGCTGTGATCTTCTTCCTCTTCTTCATCCTTCTTCTTCCTCCTCTCAAGTGCAATCAAGGGTTGATTGAAAGAGAGGAGATCAGCCATCAAAAGCTATCTCTGCAAGGGAGCTAGCACCCCGGTGAGATAGAGAGCTTGGATCGGATCCTGCTTCGTGTGGATACCCGTAGAGGCCGGACGTTTGAACGGCTTCAAGCGAACCCTCTTCCAAAACCACGAATTCAGATTTGCGGTGATCATCTACCCGCGCAAGGTGAAGATTTGATCTTCCTATTAGTTTTAAAAGTTTTAATTCTTACCTAATTACGAAAGGTCTCGAAACAACGTTCATGTGATGAACGTCGAACCCGTGCATGCCGATTCCGCTGCCATCTGAAAAATTTTTGAAATATCAGCGGCATGGGCGGGTTCCCAACATTTTTTTCTCAAAACATGTTTTGTATCCTAAACTAAAAGATGTGATATCGAAATCAATTAAACAATCCATTTCAATCCAATATGTTCGATCGAAATCATACAATATTCTAAGAATAGGCATATTATACCATGCATCAAATTTGTAAATCAAGAATAATTTGACTCAAGAAAATATTTATAGTGTGCCGATAAATCCAGAAAAAAGTTACATTACTTACCTCGAATGTAATCCAACTAACAGATCCAATAATTCTCAAAAATCCTTCTAAATTTTAGATATTTAAAAATTATATTTTCAATCAAAATTTATCATGATTATTTCAATAATAGGAACCTAATTTTAATACCCTAACACGGCTGACCAGGCAGGAGTGCCCGACACCTCGGTCAGTTCGATCAAAGTGAAATTCATTATATCATGCTTGGACTAGGGCATAGGTGGTCAAATCTAACAGTGTTTGGCATGGCCAAGGGGTTGACATGCCGTCCGACGATCCTATATCAGAACTCTTTATTCGAGTCAATTCAAATCACTATGAAGAGTTTCTACTAGACCCAACTATCCTAAAAAGTGTAGAAAGAGAAGGTCTAGTAGAGAGAGAAAGTTTCGTAGAGAAAGAATTAGGAGAGAGAAATAATGGAGAGAGAAAATCTCAATCCGATATAATCAAGGGTCTGGATTTGGTTATCAACAGCATGGTCAACCTCGATCAATCAATATATCTGGCCATGAATCAAGAGAGAGAAACTTTATAGAGAAAGAAAGTAAGAGAAAGAAAGTAAGAGAAAGAAATCATGGGGGAGAGAGAGAAGAGAGATAGGAAGAAGAAGATGCTTCTCTTTCTAACCAAAGAAGGAAGAAGGGAGAGAGAGGGTGGCTACTGGTGGTGCTCCGAGTCAAGGACCCACGGCTGGCCAACAAGAGTCCAGCGGACGGCAGCAACTAGCGGCCGAAAGCACCAATTCGATCAAAGCAAGGGTTCTGATCCCTTTAATCAGGAAGTTCAAGCATTCCAATGACTAGAGCTCCGACCATGGTCTCAAAGTGTTTGGGCCAAAATAGAATTCTGGGCCGGTCAAATGAACTTGGCCCAGTTCGGTTCCAGGCGTTAAAGGCCTAGGTATTACAACATTGTAAATATGCTTTAGACAATATAACAAATATCGGGAGTTCCATTGACCAGCCTAGAATAAATATTGAAGCATGATGGAAAGGGAAAAAAAAAGCTCACGGATGCTTTGCACGTGAGACAGGAGGAAGAAGTGGACTTCTTCCAAGAGTCC
Organism: Phoenix dactylifera; assembly: GCF_009389715.1. Lineage (NCBI taxonomy): Eukaryota > Viridiplantae > Streptophyta > Magnoliopsida > Arecales > Arecaceae > Phoenix > Phoenix dactylifera. The sequence goes on along the minus strand of NW_024068969.1, from coordinate 49,539 downwards.
ATCTTCTTCATCGATTCCGTCATGACGAAGGACTCCTTGATACCGCCTGACTGTCCTCCTTAATCCATGATTTTGGGCTCCAAAAAGAGGTCCCTTGTTCCTTCTCTAGCATCTACCCTCGCAGCCTCAATTAGAGATGGAAGTCTTGAGCTTTCTATTGGGGATTTCACCATTGATTGGCCATGATTTCTCGCCGGCGACATGGTAAAGATTTTAAACTTCTCTCTCCTCCTTTCTTCTAGTTTGGGCCATCGATTTTCTTTGATTGGATCCAACAAGTCATCAGAATCCACTCGAAATAGGGGTGCTTTGTTTCATTTTTTTGGGGTTGCTCATCGCTGCTGGCTACTGCTAGCCACCATTTGTTGCCATTGCTTCCTTTGTTGTGGCCTAGCAAGGCTCTAGGCCGCCATTGACTGTCAATTTTGAGCCGATTGGTGGCCGGATTTTCTTTGAAAATAGGGTCTTTTCTATTTTTTTTCCTTGTTTTCTTTTCTTCCATGCCGCTGCTGGTCACCAACCATGGCTCATCGTCCAGGTCGTCACTGCTGCGGCTGCCGCTGTTGTCGGGTGTCACCGTCGTGATGGTGTGGTCGGCCCTAGAGCCTCTTTCTTCTTTTTGTTTAATAAAGAGAACCTTTGCCTTCTCTCTTTCTCTCTCTCTCTCTCCTCTCTTTCTCTTTCTTTGTCCCTTCTTTTCTCTAATCTTTCTCTCTCTACTATTTTAATGGACCAATGGTGGGTCCAGATACTTTGTAAATTCAGGTAGACCCTAGGAAGGGTCCTAGACTGACGTTGTGTGACTAAGGGTCCTAGGCTAGCATTGCACGACCAGGGGTTCTAAACCGGTATTGCAAACCACGGGGTTCCGGATCGGTGTTTGCAATGCTAGGAGGGTTCTAGGTCGGCGTTATGTGGCCCTAGGGAGAGTTTCAACTGACCTTGTTATGATCATCCACCAAAATCTATGGATGGTTATATTATTTTGATGATAAGACCTAGCTCTATAGGTGAGTAATCATCTGGGCAAGAAGGGGTTGAGCAGACCACTTTGCCTTCAAGTTTATAGATCGAGGAGAGGATCAGTTTTGAGTCTATGACCAGTAGAGATAAGAATTCCTCAACACAATCATCTGCATGATTATGAAAAATTTATAAATATATGTTTTATATATTCATGATTAAATAAATAATTTATATTATCGTCTGCATGATTGTGAGTATTTTTCATTTATTGGTATGTTATTATGTGTTGATGGTTTGATGATGTGTTGTCACTTAGTCTAGCATTTTATGAAATTTATTAACTGGCAATTAGTAGACTATGAATAAATTAAGAAAAATCAAGACTTTGATATAATTATATGATGAGGTATGGACGGCATCTTGGATTGGTTGGTTACACAAAAAATGTGGTGTATGTGCTGGATTAGTCTTGGGATGAGATGTAGCATTATGTTTAGCCTACCACAGGCTGGAGTGTGATAGTAACTAGTCCAATACCAGAAATGTCAACTTTTAAGAAAATGAATTTTGTTTAATCACAGTTGTGACATAATTAAATTAAATTTTGCATAATGTATGACTGAGAAAAAAGGAAAGCATTTGGACTAGTCAGTTATGTCGGAAACATGGTGTGCCATTCATGGTCTGAGATACGATATTGTGATTGCCAGCCTTAGGCAGAAGCATAGTATGTGTTTGGCCTACCATGGGCTGGCGCATGGCTGTGACTCTGTGCTGAAAATAAATCAAGATTATAAATCATCTTTAATTAAATTTTTGCATAACCATGCGATTGGAAACAAAATAGGCATTTGGATTAGCTGACATGTGTGAAAAACATGGTATATGTGATATCAGTTGTGGCTGAGATGTGATATTATGGTTGCTGGCTATAGGTGGAAAGGTGGTGTGTGTTTTGGCCTGCGATGGGCTGGAGCGTGGGTGGGACTAGTCTATTATGGGAATGATAATGGTGTCAAGATTTGAATTGTGCTAACTGGTTAATGATAAGTAATCTCATAGAATTATTGTTGAATAGAATTTCTGAATTGGGTGATATGTGATGTGTTTACATAGAACAATGGTTATATATGACTTATATCTTGAAGTTTCTATTTATAATGATACACACATATAATTGAGTTTCCATATGGTTAAACTTGACTTGTACGCTGACATGGTTTGTATGTGTGTTCTATAAATATAACTACTGGATCGGTTAAGCATTTTAATTATTAGATTGTTAACGTATGAGCCTTATTTATTTTTCTGATCAGTTATATATTTGCTAAAAGATCATAGTCATACTGGTGTGCATAAGTGGAGGATTCTTATTGGGATAAAAGCTCATATCCATCATATTGCATTTTTCTCCAGAGTCGAAGAATGCATAGTTTTTGATGGATTGGGCGTAGAGTCCAAGTGCCAGAGTTAGTTTATTTTCTAGTACCAATGAACGGTTGAACATTTTATAATTGAACAAATTGGTTATTTGATCATAGTGGATTAATTTAGTAGGATTACTTTGGTTATTAACTATTGGTTTAAACTTGTGGAATTGTTAGAGATTGTTCATCTTAGGCCTTACATAATCTCTAAGGCATCGCTTTAGGGTTCATGTGGCCATATCACATGGTTGACTTACGCGACGAGTTCGGGACATGATAGAAGTGGTATTAGAGCTTAGGTTAAAGATCACTAGAGAATATGACATAAGTGACATTAAAAAAATTTAAGTTTATGATTACTAAGGGTTGTCGCAGAAGTTACACATAGGGATTGGCATTCAATGGATAATCTATGTTTTAGGTTATAATTTGTGGGGTTTGACAAATTTTGGTATCTTATTTAGTGAACTCAGATAATTTTGGTGTGTTTCCATCGGAGGTGTGTAGCAAAAGTGTGGTGGGTTAAGTTATTTTGAATCTAAGTTGGAGGGTGTTTTAGAGAACTTGATTTGTTTTTTCAGTTCACGGGACTACTTAAGGGCTTGAAGATAAGATAAAGATTGAGTATCTTCAAAGCCTTAGGTGCATTAATTTGAAAGATGAAATTCTTTTAAGGGGGAAGAATATGAGGGTCTGATCTATTGACTGGCCTAGCACAAATATTAAAGCATGACGAAAAAATCATGCATTCTCCGCACATGAGATAGGAGGGATTCCACTTCTTCCTCAATTTCATTGAGGCAGAGGACTCCTCGATTTCGCCGGACTATCCTTCTTAGTCCTCAATTTTGGGATATAAAAGGAGGTCCCTTGTTCCTTCTCTAGCATCCACCCCTGAAGCCTCAATTAGAGCTAGAAATCTTGAGCTTGCCATGGTCACTTTTGATTGGCTGTGAGATCTCACCGGTGGCAACGTAAGGTTTCTAAACTTCTCTCTCTCCTCCTTTCTTTTAGTTTGGGCCATTCATTTCTTTTGATTAGAGCTAGCAAGTCATCGGAATCTACTCGAAACAGGGGTGCTTTGTTTCAGTTTTTCTTCTGTTGCCATTGCTTCCTTATTATGGCTTAGTGCTGCTCTAGGCCACAGACTTTGAACCGATTAGTGGCCCAATTTCCTTTGACAACAGGATTTTTCCTATTTTTTCTTTGTTTTCTTTTCTTCCATGTTGTTGTCGGTCATCGAGTGTGGCTCGTCATCCGAAAAGTTACTGCTGTTACCGCTGCCGCAATTGGGGGTCGTTACCATCAGGGGTTGGCCAGCCCTAGAGCCTATTTCTTCTGTTGGGTTGTGGAGCCTGATCCATTCCCTTTTTTCTAGACCCCTATGTGCACTATGGTGGAGGATCAAGGAAAGACAAGCTGGAAAGAGTTCGAGAAGATTTAGAGTTGAATCAGCAAAGAAAAAATCTTCAGCAAGGTCCGGAGTCGACTCTAGCAGACTTGGAGTCGACTCTGGCACGCAGGTAGACTTGGCACAGCTTTTTGGAGTCGACTCCAGCAGACTTGGAGTCGACTCCCCAGTGTTGGAGTCGACTCGAGAACTCCAGGAGTCGACTCCCACAGGCAGACAGAGAAGCATTTTCTGTGGACTGTTGCCGAGTCGACTCGCAGAATTATGGGAGTCGACTTGAGCACGATTTTCACGCGAGGCTGAGTTATGAACCGGGTCCAAGCCAAGGTTTTTTGAGCCCTAATCAAAGTAAGAGATTGGGAGGTATATATAGACTTCTTGAGGGACACGAAAGGTATGTTGCAACCTAGAGAAACCCTAGAACTCATCAACAAGAGGTTCCAAAAGTAGATCCTTTGTGTGCATCAAGAAGACGACGTGTTGCTCATCTTGAGAGAGATTGTTTGCTGTGAGAAAGAGAGTTTGTTCTCTTCTCTTGAATCTCTGTAACTTTCTTTTGATCATATAGTGAAATATTGATCTGTGCGGCTGTGGACGTAGGAGCAAGGAACTCCGAACCACATAAACTTGAGTGTCTGGGCGTTTTTGCTATCTTCTTTGCTATGTTTTCGTTTCTCTTACTATCCTTTATATTCCGCAATCGTAGGGTTGATCCCTAACAACTGGTATCAAAGCTATCTGGTTCGAAGGAAAAAAGAGGGAGCAATGGTGGCTGAAGAAGGCAAGGTCAAGATTGATAGATTTGACGGCAAAGACTTTGGTTTCTGGAAGATGCAGATCGAAGATTATCTGTATCAGAAGAAACTTCATCTACCTCTTGAAGCTATGAAACCAACAGATATGTCACAGGCCGACTGGAATTTAATGGATCGTCAAGCTTTGGGAGTTGTTCGCTTGACGTTGGCTCGAAACGTTGCGTTCAACATTTTGGAAGAGAAGACAACAGCAGGTTTGCTGAAAGCACTGTCGAATATGTACGAGAAACCCTCGGCCTCCAATAAGGTGTACCTGATGCGCCGTTTATTCAATCTGAAGATGAGTGAAGGTTTCCCAGTTACGGATCACATCAATGAGTTCAATCTGATTACGAGCCAGTTGAGTTCGGTGGAAATCAGTTTTGAGGATGAAGTTCGTGCTCTAATTCTTCTATCCTCCTTGCCAGAAAGTTGGGGTGCAACGGTGACAACTGTAAGCAGTTCCTGTGGCTCAAACAAACTGAAGTTTGAGGAGGTCCGAAATCTGATACTCAGTGAAGATATCAAAAGGAGGGAGTCTGGTGTGAAATCTGGTTCAATTCTGAACACATCTGAAGGTAGAGGAAGAACTGTGCAACGCAGTGAAAACCGTGGCAGATCGAAGTCTAAGAGGAGGAGCAAGTCTAGATCGAAAGGTGATGGCTGCTGGCATTGTGGCAAGATGGGCCACACGAGGAAGAATTGTTGGCTCAGAAAAAAGAATCCAAGCAAGGGGCAGAACGAGGAGTCCGTGAATGCAACCACAAATGAAGCCAACGATGCTTTGATTCTCAGCATGGACAGTCCTATGGAATCGTGGATACTAGACTCTGGAGCTTCGTTTCATTCTACCTCACGGAAGGAGTGTATGCTAAATTACACTGCAGGAGACTTCGGAAAGATTTATCTCGCTGATGATGAGCCTTTAGATATTGTGGGAAAAGGTGAAGTTCATATCAAGATGCTGAATCAATCAGTGTGGAAACTGAAGAATGTGAGGCATGTCCCAGGCTTGAAGAGAAACTTGATTTCTGTTGGGCAGCTTGACAGCGAAGGGTATGTTACTACCTTCGTAGGTGGCTCATGGAAAATTACCAAAGGAGCTATGGTGATAGCACGTGGGAACAAGTTGGGGACACTCTACATGACCTATGACACCAAGGATACGGTGGCATTAGCAGAGACAGGTGCAGATAGTTCTCTTTGGCATCGCAGACTCGGACATATGAGTGAGAAAGGTATGAAGATAATGGTGAAGAAGAACAAGCTAGCAGATCTGAAAACTGTTGATGTAGGTCTCTGTGAAGACTGCATATTTGGAAAGCAGAAAAGAGTTAGTTTCTTAAAGGGTGGAAGAACACCGAAGACAGAAAAGCTAGAGCTTGTACACACAGATGTGTGGGGGCCTTCATCGGTTGCATCTCTTGGAGGCTCACACTATTATGTCACGTTCATCGACGACTCTACCAGAAAGGTTTGGATTTATTTCATGAAGCACAAATCAGAGGTATTTGTCACCTTTAAGAAGTGAAAAAATCTAGTGGAGAATGAATCTGGTGCAAAGATAAAACGACTAAGATCTGATGATGGTGGTGAGTACGACAATAGTGAGTTCAAGGAATTCTGCGCAGTAAATGGAATCCGAATGGAGAAGACAATACCGAGCACACCGCAGCAAAATGGGGTGGCTGAGCGAATGAACAGAACCCTGAATGAGAGAGCCAATAGTATGAGGATCCATACTGGTTTGCCCAATATGTTTTGGGCTGAGGCAGTCAACACTGCAGCGTATCTGATAAACAGAGGCCCGTCGGTTCTCCTAGATTGCAAATTGCCTGAAGAAGAGTGGACTAAAAAATTAGTAAATTTGTCACACTTGAGGGTCTTTGGGTGTGTCTCCTTTGTGCACATCAATGTAGAGAAAAGGGACAAGCTAGATGCAAAGTCCAAAAAGTGTTTCTTCATTGGATATGGTACAGATGATTTTGGTTACAAGTTCTGGGATGGGCAGAACAAGAAGGTCATCAGAAGCAAGGATGTGATATTCAATGAGCGAGTTCTCTATAAGGACAAGAATACTTCAGATCTTGAGAATGTAGGGGAGCAAAGAAAGAAAAAACAACAAGTTGAGTTGCAAGAGATTACAGAAGAAGACGTTGCCAAAAGAGCTCAGAAAAATTCTGAAAATTCAGAAACTGTTGCCGCACAACCTCAACCAAGTATACCGCAGCTGAGAAGATCGACAAGAATCTTGAGACAATCGGATAGATATTCATCCTCTTTACATTATCTGCTATTGACAGATGGAGGTGAACCCAAGTGTTATGAAGAAGCCATGGAAAGTGAAGATTCGGTGAAGTGGGAGTTAGCCATGAAGGACGAGATGAAGTCCCTGGATAGAAATCAAACTTGGGAACTCAGTTCACTACCAGAAGGCAAGAAGGCTTTACAGAACAAGTAGGTCTACAAAGTTAAAGGGAAACTTGATGGCAGCAAAAGGTACAAAGCAAGGTTGGTTGTGAAAAGCTTCCAACAGAAGGAAGGTATCGACTACACTGAGATTTTCTCTCCGGTAGTCAAATATTCAACAATTAGAGTGATTCTGAGTATTGTGGCAGCAGAAAACCTATATTTGGAGCAGTTGGATGTTACGACTGCATTTCTCTATGGAGAGATTGATGAAGACATCTACATGCAGCAACCTGTCGGCTTTGCAGTCCCTGGCAAGGAGAACCTTGTATGTAAGCTAAAGAGAAGTTTGTATGGTTTAAAACAGGCCCCGAGGTTGTGGTACAAAAAGTTCGATGCATTTATGATCAACAATGGTTTTGCAAGATGTCAAGAAGATCATTGCTGTTATCTTAAGGTACTTGATGGTAGTTTTATCATCTTACTCTTGTATGTTGACGATATGTTGATAGCCGGACCGAACCTACAAGAGATTGAAAGATGGAAGAAAGAACTATCAAGGGAGTTTGCAATGAAAGACATGGGTGCAGCAAAACAGATGCTTGGGCTGAGGATTGAAAGGGATAGGGTGGCTGGAACACTGAAGCTTTCTCAAGCTAACTACATTGATAAGGTGTTGAATAGATTTAATATGACAGAAGCAGATCCTGTGAAGACACCTTTAGCGAGCCACTTCAAACTTTCAAAAGAGCAATCACCCAAGGATGATGAGGAGCTGAAGAAGATGTCAAGGGTACCATATGCTTCAGCCATAGGCAGCTTGATGTATGCTATGATATGCACGAGATCCGACATTGCACATGCAGTGGGAGCTGTGAGTAGATACATGGCCAATCCGGGTAGACAACATTGGGAGGCTGTCAAGTGGATCCTAAGATATTTGAAAGGTACCAAAAATATAGGCTTGTGTTATAGAAAAGGCAGTCAAACACTACAAGGTTTTGTGGATGCAGACCTAGGAGGTGATACTGACACTAGAAGAAGCACCACAGGGTATGTTTATACCGTAGGCGGGACAGTAGTGAGCTGGTTCTCAAACTGCAAAAGATCGTTGCTCTTTCGACAACTGAGGCGGAATATGTTGCCATTACAGAAGCCAGCAAGGAGATGATTTGGCTGCAGAACCTTCTGAAAGAGCTGGGCAGAGAATAGAACTGTAGTGTACTATTCTGTGACAGTCAGAGTGCTATTCACTTAGCTAACAACCCAATGTTTCATGCGAGAACGAAGCACATACAGCTGAGATATCACTTCATCAGAAAGTTGCTAGAAGATGGCAGTTTGTTACTTGAGAAGATTCAAGGAGTAAAGAATTCAGCTGATATGTTGACTAAGACAGTCACTACAGAGAAATTGAGGCGATGCATGGCCTCAATTGGCCTCCAAAGATAGTTGAATGGAGGTGCCGCACAGAGAATATAGATCAAGATATGGAAGTTTGTTTATTTTTAAAATAGATGCACGACTGGATGTATCAGTCTCCAAGTGGGAGAGTTGTTGGGTTGTGGAGCCTGATCCATTCCCTTTTTTCTAGACCCCTATGTGCACTATGGTGGTGGAGGATCAAGGAAAGACAAGCCGGAAAGAGTTCGAGAAGATTTAGAGTTGAATCAGCAAAGAAAAAATCTTCAGCAAGGTCCGAAGTCGACTCTAGCAGACTTGGAGTTGACTCTGGCACGCAGGTAGACTTGGCACAGCTTTTTGGAGTCGACTCCAGCAGACTTGGAGTCGACTCCCCAGTGTTGGAGTCGACTCGAGAACTCCAGGAGTCGACTCCCACAGGCAGACAAAGAGGCATTTTCTGTGGACTGTTCCCGAGTCGACTCGCAGAATTGTGGGAGTCGACTCGAGCACGATTTTCACGCGAGGCTGAGTTATGAACCGGGTCCAAGCCAAGACTTTTTGAGCCCTAATCAAAGTAAGAGATTGGGAGGTATATATAGACTTCTTGAGGGACACGAGAGGTATGTTGCAACCTAGAGAAACCCTAGAACTCATCAACGAGAGGTTCCAAAAGTAGATCCTTTGTGTGCATCAAGAAGACGACGTGTTGCTCGTCTTTAGAGAGATTGTTTGCTGTGAGAAAGAGAGTTTGTTCTCTTCTCTTGAATCTCTGTAACTTCCTTTTGATCATATAGTGAAATATTGATCTGTGCAGCTGTGGACGTAGGAGCAAGGAACTCTGAACCACATAAACTTGAGTGTCTTGTGCGTTTTTGCTATCTTCTTTGCTGTGTTTTCGTTTCTCCTACTATCCTTTATATTCCGCAATCGTAGAGTTGATCCCTAACATCTTCTTCTCATTTGAGAAGATAACAATCTTCCTCTTGCCTTCTCTCTCTTTCTCTCTCTCTTCTCTCTTTCTCTCTTTATCACTCTTTCTCTCTCTACATATTTAATGGACCAATTGGGGAATGGCTGGCATTATGTGACTAAGGGTCCTGTGGCAGCAATGAATGACTTGGAGCTCTATGTCGGTATTGCAAACCAGAGGTTTCTGGTCGCTGTTATGCAACCCTAGGAGGGTTTCAAATTGGTGTTATGCGACCCTAGGAGGATTCCAAGTCGGTGTTATGTGGCCTTAGGAGGATTCTAGGGAGAGTTTTTAGTTGACCTTGTTATGATCATCCACCATAATCTATGGATAGTTATCATTTCTCTGATGATGAGATCTGGCTCTATAGGTGAGCAATCGTTTGAGCAAAAAGATGCTAAGCAGACCACTTTGTCTCCGAGTTCATAGATTGAGGAGAGGATTGGTGTACCTAGTATTTGAGTTTGTCATCGCTAGAGATAAGAATCCCTCAATACAATCATCTATATGATTATGAAAAATTTGTAAATCGATGTATTATATATTCATGATTAAATAAAAAAGTTATGTTATCATCTGCATGATTGCGAGTATCTTACATTTGTTGGTATATGTATTGTGGTGATGGTTTGATGATGTGATGTCAATTAGTCTAGCTTTTTATGAAATTTATTATTTTGTGATTAATCATGTAGACTATGACTAAATTAAGAAAAATCAATATTTTGATATAATTATATGATGTGCTATGGGCGGCATCTGAATTGGTTGGCCACGTAAGAAATGTGGTGTATGTGCTGGGTTAGTCTTGGGCTAAGATGCAGTATTATGTTTGGCCTACTAGGGGCTTGAGTATAGCAGTAACTAGTCCAAGGTTAGAAAGTCAATTTCTGAGATAATGAGTTGTGTTTAATCATAGTTGTGACATAATTAAATAAAATTTTGCATTATTGTAAGAGTGGGGGAAAAGGGAGGTATTTGGACTAGTTGGCTTCGTATGAAATGTGGTATATATGCATGATACATGCACATGTCTGTATATATTCATGTTTGCATGCGTGTATGTATTGTTAATGAGGCACATCTGAGTGGTATCCAATCCCCTTATTTCCCTTCAGTGAATCCATTACGAGAACTTGAACAGCTAGTTTATCTAAAGTGACTCGGCCAAGATTGGGCCAAACGAAACTTGACCCTCATCAGACGATGGTAAACCCCTCCTAGACGGTTGTTGAGTGTAAAAATATAACAAATGCTAAGAATACCTTGTGATGCCGAGCATTCCCGGCAAATGATCAATGGCATATAGTGGTCTAGATGACTAACTATTAGTTTGTTGATATTGTTGTTTTCAACGAAGGTAGGTGGTACCATCAGGACTTTTGTTGACGTATGGGAAAGTAAGAAATTACATAATGGAATTTTTTTTTTTATTCTTCAGTTCATTTTCATATTGTACACTATTGCAAATCATTGAGTAAGGAAGCATGATCACTAATATCTTTATTTTGAAATTGATAGAATGTTTACTCTTTTTTTTTCTAGTGGTTGGTAATTGTAGCTTAGTGCAACCCAGAGAGGCATACAAGATAAGAATGAGTTGTATTAGTTTTTGTGATTGTGGGTTCATGCAGGCCTCTGGTTTTATCTAATCACATAAGAAGCCAAGAAGAATGGAGATAAATTAATAATGACAAGAATGTGAATTTTTTTGGGAGATATGCTTACAACTGCAAGCTATAGTTTCTTGTTCTGGAAGCGAAACAAGAAGACTGTAAGAAAATAAATAATAGAATATTTACACTACGGGCAATGTAAATCACATTAAGTACAGAACAGAGTGAAATTTGGCAAGGAAAGGATGAAGTATGGAGTGGATGGGAAATACACATCATAATGAAGCCTTATATGAGTGGGGATGAGCAGTAATTAGTTTGTGTCGACAGTTTTTGTAAACATTGAAGATTAGTGATGCATGTAAGTGTCGAAAACTTTAAACAGGCCTCCCATGATAATTTTCTTGCTAGAATCGTCAGATTACATTAATAAGGCAATACTTACTAGTGCCGTTAAATTCCGCAAAGAAAACGATGCTAATAAGCATCATCTGATGCCAAAACCCTAATTCGTTCTCGCTTCTCTCCGCCCCAATCCATATCCTAAATCCATCCCTAATATCCTCCTTTTCCTCCTCCCCCTCCTCCTTCCTCAAGCTCCGCCGCTCGAGACCAGCGCTCCTCCTCCTCTCTTGAGCTCCTCTGCCATCCTCCTCCTCCTGCTCTTCCCCCTCCTCCTCGCCCAAGCTCCGTCACCCAACACCAGTTTTCCACCTCCTCCTCCCCCACCCCACCCCCGAGCTCCTCCACCATCCTCGCCCCTCGAGCTCCTCTGCTGCCCTCCTCCTCTTCCCCCTCCTCCTCCCCTGAGCTCCGCCGCCCGACACCAGTTCTCCTTCCCCTCCTCCTCCTCCTCCTGCCACGAGCTTCTCTACCGGGCTCTACTCTCTCTCTCTCTCTGTGTTCACCCCTCTCCCTCCAGGGTTCTTTCTCTACAAATTATGGGCCATCCTCTTCCAGGCGATGGCATCCTCTCTGAGATCGCTGAATCTATGAAGCAGGTAATCCGTTGCAAGCTATGCTCTATTAATCAATTCGTAGATTTTTTTTTTGAGCAAATCTTTTTAACACCTCTTCAATGTAACGTAGCATCCCAATTTTGAGAAGTAAAATCAGCTTTTCGTTTTATTTTATGTAGTACCATGAAAGCTTTGTTTCATGGATTATGCTAGGAACTCTTATTTAGTATGATCGAGTATAATGTTGAGTACTTCCAGTTGATTAACTATATTTTTGAGTATAATTTTAATGGATGACTTGTTTTGTAGGTTAACTATGTCATTTCCTTGAGATGGCCAATGGTTGATGTTCTATAGATCAACATGTGATCTGTCTCTTTATTGTTACAAATCAGTAATAAAAATAGAAATGTTTAATTTACTTTGATCTTTAGTACAAACTTAGATATGCATATGCACGCACACAATGTATCTGGTTACATGTAGTGTGTTGTCCCATGATTCTTTTTTAGTGGAAAAAGGTACATTACCATTCAATCCGAGGCCCCACTAGTATAAACTAGAAAAGTTCATGACTGCTACCAACATAGCATCTACCTTACTAGGTTAACCTTTGCTTGATTAGGAAATCACTACAAGAAAATACATATTCAGCGACTAAGATTCTAGTCGCCAAATAACCATATTTGGTCGCCGAAACCTTTTCGCGACTAGAATACTCTTCGTCGCCGAACCCTAGTCACTGAAAGGTTTTGGCGACCAATATTGTGTGGTCACCTAAGGTACACCAATAACGACCAACGTTTGGTTGCCGAAGCAACTTTTCAGCGACCAAATTTGTTGTCGCTAATTCCCACGCCGACCAAATAGTTGGTCGTGGAATGTTTGTCTTCCGCTACCAAAAATATGGTCACTGAATGTCTATCTTCCCCCACCAATAGTTTGGTCGTAGAATGTATTGGAATGCATTGGCAACAAACATTTTTGGTGGCAGAAAGTATTAACCTGTATTTAATTAATAATTCAAATTATAAGCTTAATATTTATTTTTGGGCTCGTTCCAAATCCTGTAGAACCAACACAGCCTATCCATTATCCATATTGCACAATACATTTGCTCATCCAAATAGTAGTATACACAATGTTGGAGAATCCATAATCATTCATTATAAATATCATCATCTATAAGTCTAAAGTCAAGCAAACCTATTAACCATTCATCAAAATGTTTCATCCATACCATATGTTAAGGTGATAATCATTACCAAACACATCAAAATGTAAATTAAAAATTCCAAAATATCTGATCTTGCAATTCATCCAAACAACCATCATGTAGATAAAAATATGAATAAACAAAAAACTGATTTCTGCTTGTAGACAACTCCACCATGATCATCTGAACAAAAGCTATCCATGTACCAAAAACTAGATTCACATGCTCATAACTCCACCATGTATCAGAGAAAGCAAAAAAGAATACACAATCAATAACCACATGTGAAAAATAATAAACTAAAATTCAAGTATAAGTTCACAATGATATTTCGCTTAATTTGGTCCAAATCTCTAAATAACCTACGTAATATAAATGAGAATACATACCAACGAGTATTTGTGCCACCAGTTGAATAAATGGCCCCATCATGATGGATAGACGACTTATGCGTTTGAGTCTTTTCCTTTAAGAACTCTGTCACCAAACTTGTACGATGTGCAATTTGCTTCTGTTCTTCCTCTCGCTCTTTCTTTTCCTCCTCACGCTCTCTCCTCTCCTGTTCCAATTGCCTCCGCAGCTCCTCACGCTCCATCTTCATCTCCTCCATCTCAGCTTTAAGTTTCTGTAACTCCCCAACATGGTCTTGTGACACACGGCTAGGTGTGGAAGAAGATGAAGAGGGCTTCGGCCCATCCCCAAATCCAAGAATGTATCTCTTCCTTTTTCCAAGTGCCTGCCTAGACATCTCCTCTGATGTTAATTGCACACCGGATTGGGAAGATTCTTCTCGCAAGCTCAACATCTTTGACTGTCAATGCAAAGGTAACAACAGAATTAAATGTATATATAATCTTGCAAAAGCATAAAGTGATTTAAATTATCATTGAGATTTTAGATACCTACATGTTTCACGACGCAAATAGGATCAATCCACTCTTTGTTCTTCTTGGTATGAGTTTTCTTATAGAATTCTGAAAATTCAAGGTTTTCAGAACCATTAAACTCCGGCTGCAAAGTGTAATTTAGATTAGCATATAGCCACTATATAATAAAAAAACTAGAATAACTGTCAGATCTACTTGCATAAAAGGATTCCAAAAATATACATGCAGCAAACTAGAATAAAAAATCTACTTGCAGCAAATTATCTATTTTATAATAGCCAAAACTATCCCATAGACTGTTTCACAGGCAATTCACTAAAAATATAGCCAGTACATACTCAAAAATATATTACCTGTATAGTCATTGTTGCAACAAATGACCGAGATCCTGAACAATGATTGTACTCAAGCTTTTTCCTATTCTTTTTGCCAGCTTTTGATCTCACCTTCAAAAAAAATACAAATTAAAAATCTAAAGAAAACATTATGATCAAATATTTTACTTATAAACTCTGAAGCACTAAATATGTAAGTTACCTTGTGTTCTTTGCTTTTCCACACATCGTCAATTAAGTAGCGCCAATCCTCTTGAGTCACATGTTCGTATGGATGACTATAAGGATCCACATGTAAGACATTCTTAACATGCTTGTAATGCAATTTCATATTGTGCCTCCAATTTCTGTGAATATTGTAGCATTTTCTGTGGACAGCTTGCTGAGCTACTAGATTGCCATGATAATCATCCGAGATTTTGAACTTGTCCTAAAAACATAAGTAAAATCATTATGTAGTATGATCAATGCAACTATTACAAGTATATAAAAAAATATTATGCAATAAATAATTACAAGGACAGATTGTATGATAGCAGATTGAGTAGCCTCGTCTACATGCCGCCACGTCGGTATGCCCTTAATTGGACACATTCTCCTAATATACACCCCCAACAGACTGGCTACCTTTGGGGCATTAATACCACATAAAGCATTCCACTCATCAAGTACTGGACCAGAAAGCTTTTCTCCGCCATTCTGGGCAATGAGCTTATCAATTCCTTTCCCAACTGTCTTACCCCGCACGCGCTTTGATGATGAACCTGCTAAAATAGTTAAATACTTTAGGCCATAAGACAAACCTGCTAATGATAGATAAAGAGAACGCAAAAAAAAACACAAAATCACTGAAATGCCATCATTTTACCAAGAGTATCTTAGCAATAACAAGATTCAGAAAGATGAGTTTTTTCACCCACGCTGTTGGCAATAATAGGTGGACTTGAAAGCTCGTGGGTTTGCTGGGTAGAAAAGGTGGGGAGCAGAGTAGGTTGGGCAGCCATCACGGGCACAAGTTTAGCATCTCCAGAAGAATTTAGTTCTTCATTATCAGATGGCAGATACTCATCATCATCATCGCCATTGCTAATCTTGTTCGGTCCTTCATTACCATTCTGATTTGAACCAAACAATGCCTTGGACATACCCGGTATGCCAAGAGCCTCTAATCTAATTGAGTTCATTTCAATCCTTTTTTGCCTTTGCCTTTCGTATCCCGTCAGCTTCTGGGACAAGCACCCAGGCTTCACAAATTTTTTACCTACTTTGTGCATCTTTCATAATAAAAACTAGATAGATACAATATTACATTCAGCCATAAAGAAATATGGAGTAAAAAGTACATCACACTCTCCATTAAAAAATAGAAGCATGTAAGATAAAAATGGATGATTTTCATTAACATATAAAACAGAAGCATGTAAGATAAAAATGTTCAACTTTGCTATAGATAGATCATTAGAGAAATATATCATAGCTCTAAATCTACGAGTGTATCACTGTCACTATCAATGTCTTCTTCTTCATCGCTAGGCTCCTCCATTACTTCATCGACACTCCCCCCGGCTTGATCTCGCCCACGGCACTGCAAAATGACCTCCTCTTGAATAATTTCAGCATCAATATCATATCTGCGCAAATCCATTGTGGTTGGCTCTTCAATGAAAATTGGTTCAACGTCATTGGTTTCATCTTGTTGGAATGCATGATTGAGAACAATGGTTTCTTCAACATCATTGGGTTCTAAATCACTCATCTGTGGGACATCCCATATACCTCGATGCTTGAATCTTTGGACAACTTTCCAATTGCCACGTCTCTCTGCAGTGTCATTAATATAGAATACTTGCTGCACTTGACTCGGTAGTACAAAAGAATCATCTTTGTACCACCGACTTCTTGTATCAATGCTAGTGCAATGCGCATCAATGCAGAAAGTTTTTTTACTTCCAGTGTTGAACCATTCGCATTGGAACAAAACGACTTGTTGTCCGAACATATATGTTAATTCCCAAACTTTGCACAAGTAACCGTAGAAGTCAATCAGTTGCCCTTCGTGGTCCCCTTCAACAACTAACCCACTATTCTGGCTTTTACGGCGGTTGTCACGTTCGATGGTATGGAATCGGACACCATTACAAAAGCACCCTGAATATATGTTGACTATCGGACGAGGACCGTTGGCCAATGACCATAATTCATCAGTGGCTTCCGGTGATCGCTGGTTTCGAAGTTGAGTCATCTATAACAAAAAAGTGACATAATATGTTACTTCACTTTCAAATGCAAGGATAACGGTCGTACATGTTAATTAATTTTGCTTACGCGATCTTTGAACCACTTGGGAAATTCTTTACGTTGTCTGTTTATGATGTCAACTTCACTCTCACCTTGTATGTAGTTCTTGTGTTCCCTATTCGACATTCCGTAACGTATAAGTAACATATAAGTCTAAAACAACTAAATATACAATAGCTGAACCTTAATAAGCAAGTTAAAAAAACATACTCTCGATATTGATCCACTTCTGAACTATTGTATAAGACAAACCATTCAGCCATCTCGAGTTCATTGACCAGCACATCAGGTCCCCTTCGGATTAACCCAAATGGTCGGGCACTTTGAGTAAAGACTGCTAACCCCGTGCCACGATCACCACCGTCATCATTTCTTTCTTCTCTGTTAAACACCGTTTCGATTCCATTGAGGTACATTGAGCAAAATGTTGTACTCTCTTTAGAAATATAAGCCTCAGCGATAGAACCTTCTAGGTGAGCTCGGTTAGCAACAAATCCTTTTAGAACTCCGAGTAACCTACGATAAATAATAGCTCAATGCTAATAGAAAAATTCTTACATGTACAATAATATATATGATTACTATTCCTACTATACGGTTGCAAATAATTACCTTTCAATTGGATACATCCATCGCACTGGCCCTCCAAGAATAGCCTCGCGAGGCAAGTGAATAGCTAGATGAACCATGACATCAAAGAAGGCAGGAGAGAAAATCTTCTCAAGCTTGCAAAGAATAAGAACAATTTGGTCCTCTAATTTTTTCAAATCAGCTTTTTTTAATGCCTTGGAGCACAATTGCTCAAAGAAATTGCTTAACTGAAATAATGCAGTATTAAGTTCTTTGTTGAGGTACCCACGCATTCCAACTGGAAGAAGGCGTTGCAAAAGAATATGATAGTCATGACTTTTCAGACCCGATAATTTACCACCTTGAGTACTTACACAGCTAGATATGTTTGCCGCATAGCCATCTGAAAACTTAATCGATTTTAAAAAATCACAAAACCCTTGTCTCTCTTGCAGGGACAATGTGTACAATGCTGGAGGCTTCTCATAAGATCCGTTCGCCCGCTTTTTTAGGTGTAACTCCTTCCGTATACCCATATCTGCCAAATCCATGCGTGCTTTTTCTGTATCCTTGCATTTCCTATCTACGCCCAGTAATGTCCTAACAATATTTTCTGTAATGTTCTTTTCTATGTGCATGACATCCAAGTTGTGACGCAGCTTGAGTGTTTTCCAATAAGGGAGATCAAACAAAATGCTTTTCTTGGCCCAAATCGTGTCAGCATTTTTGCCCCTTTTTCTTTTCTTATTAATGCTTGGATGCTTGCCCAACGGCTTGTATGTCCCTGAATTAATTTGCTCCAAGATCTCTTCTCCCGTGAACTCTCGTGGCCTTGACCTGTCCTCACTTTTACCATTAAAGAGCTTGCTCTTTCGCCATATGTGGTTCTCAGGCAAGAAACGCCTCGCACCCATATAGCCAATCTTACTCCTCAAACGTTCTGATGAAGCATCTTCGTTACAAATGGGACAAGCCAAATAACCTTTTGTTGGCCATCCAGACATGTTACCATATGCAGGAAAGTCATTATGGTCCACATGAGAGCAGCACGCATTCTAAATGTACTTCCACTAGAGGCATCATAAGTTTGCACGCCATCCTTCCAAAGCTCTTTCAACTCATCAATTAATGGCCTCAAGTAAACATCTATTTCTTTACCGGGAGCCGTTTTTTCCGGGAATAAGCAATGACAGCATACAAAATTGCTCTTTCATACACTTCCAAGGTGGAAGATTATAAGGCATCACGATAACGGGCCACATACTGTACGATGTGCTCATATTTCCAAAAGGATTGAAACCATCGGTGGCTAGCCCTAACCTCACATTCCACGGATCCTTGGAAAACTCAGGATGTTGTCGATCAAAGTTCTTCCATTCCTCCCCATCAGTCGAATGTCTTAATGTTTCTTCATCCACTCGCTTCTCCTTGTGCCATCTCATATCTACAGCTATTTTCGGAGACAAAAATAAGCGCTTCAATCTCGGTGTCAGGGGAAAGTACCGCAAAATTTTGTGAGGAATCTTCTTACCGTTACCATCATTCAGCTTATATCTAGGCTCATCACATATAGGGCATTTCTCCAGGTTTGCATTCTCCTTCCAAAAAAGAACACAATCATATTTGCATGCATGAATTAGCACATATCCCAAACCCAAATCTCGTAAAAATTTCTTGACTTCATAAAGGGTCCATGGAACAGACTTATCACACTCCGGTAGAATTTCCTTGTATACCTTCATGTTCATGTCAAAAGAGGAATTGCTCCACTGGTTGTACACCTTAATATGAAGCATCTTAATAACGAATGATAATACTGTAAAAGTTTTGCAACCAGGATAAATGGGTTGTTGAGCATCATCGAACAACTTATCAAAATTCTGTGCATCCTCCCTCCCCAAGTTATTAGGCAATTCGTCAATATCGTCATTCATGAAAGCACCCATGCAAACATCTTCCAGCATATTAGACAATTCTTCCCTATCATCAGTGCCATCCCCAGCCATTCTATCCTCAACACCTCCACCATTGTCACAGTTAGCATTATTTGAAACACAAGATTGATGCACGTGAACCGATTCTCCATGTTGCACCCAAGTCTTGTAAGAAGGCGAGATTCCTTTTAACATTAAATGAATCTTGACAACTTGAATGCTTTGTTTTTTGTCATTCATGCACTCGACACAAGGACACCAAATGTCATTTGCTGAGCCTAAATTTGCCACCGCAAATTCAATAAAGGACTTCACCCCTTCTCTATACTCTTTACTCTTCATTCTATTTTTTATTGTCATCCAACTCTTGTCCATTTTGACTGACCTATAAAATACTTCATCAAGTTAGATTGATTAGTTTATAGATTTATTTTTGTATCCTGCAAAAAAAAGTTGCAGCAGAAAACCAGAGACGCCCAACACATTTGGAGGCCTAAGACAAATTCAGTGAATGAGACATTTTCTTTTTTTATTATTATAATAATAATAAATTTTAATAAGTACAAAATAGTTAAAAAAATGATATGAAAATAGATAGCTGTCAAGTATACTATTTCAACAAAGATGCATGAATCTAACCAAGATAAAGAAGCCTCTTCAGTTTAATATAATTCTTGAATAGGAGCATGAAAATATATTTAGTTTAAAAAAAATCCCATCTCTCATCTCCCCTTCGATACCACAGCACGGCAACCATTCAACCCAAATAGAAATGGGAAGAAAAAATTAAAAAAATCTCCACCCTCTAAGAAGTCCATCTCCAATCCCCCTATCTTTCTTCCCGATGGCCCAGCTGGATCGGAGTAACGTGAGGGAAGGAAAACCAAGACCAAAACACTCCAATCCCCTGATTTCTCCCCTCTGTTTCTCTCCACCCAAAACAAACCACCGTCCCCAAATCCCTCCTCGCTCTCTCTCCCTGCCGGCCCAAGAAAAGGACCTCGCCCCAAATCTCCTCCCCGGTGGCGGCGGCGGCGGCAAAGGAGGAGAAGCCCTCCACGGTGGATGCGGCGGCGGCGAAGGAGGAGAAGCCCTCGTCGGTTTCTTCTTCTCTCGCCTCGCCTCCAAATTTCCCGACAACCCCCGAGGACCCCCAGCCACCGCTCCCTCTCCCTCTCCCTCTCCCTCCCGGCCTCTGTTAAATAAATGGGTTTCTTCTTCTCCCGGCTCGCCTCCACTGGTTCCCGACGACCCCCGGCCACCTCTCCCTCTCCCTCTCCCTCCTGGCCTCTGTTTCTCGCCCAGCTTATCAAATCCTCTCCCGGCTGGCCTCCTAATTTCCCGACGACCTCCGGCCACCTCTCCCTCTCCCTCCCGGCCTCTGCTAAATTAAAATCTAGAGAAGAGAACGTACCTTGGGACGCCGACGCCGAAGGGATGACCGAACGGGCGAACCGGCGAACGGGCGATGCCGACGTGCAGGTGAAGCCGACGTGCGGGTGAAGGCAAGGTGAAGGCGACGTGCGGGTGAAAAGGAGAAGAATAGGGAATTAGGTTTTTTTTTATTTGGTTTCCCTGCATTCATACTTTTTGCGACTAAATTGGTTTAGATAAAGTAAAGCTCGTAGACTCTCTAAATGGCTAAAGTCTTGTTCGTTCACTTGGTTTCTTTTCTATACATAGATGGGTCTTTGGTTAAATGGTTAACCGAATACCTTTCGCACCTAATCCAGGCTTTTGCCAACAACCTTTCTTTCAAAATCCACTTGGTGAACCTATCGCTACAGATGAACCTTTAGGAACCAAAATTTAGTCGCCAAAACTTTTACCTCCAGCCCGCGCGAAATACTGGACTCGCGCCAACTTGGTTTTGATTTTCTACGATCAAATATGCATTTAATTGATGTAAAACAATCATTCAGTAACTAAAAAGGATGCGTGCAAATTTATTTCTGAGCGGATTTTCGATCCTACCCGTAGAATGTCCAAGAATTCTATATATTTTTAAGCGAATTTTCGTTCCTGCCACGTCCTCATGTCGCGTATCCTGTCGATCCATATATTTATTTGATAAGGAGTCAAGCATCGAGCTCGAGCTTTTAAAATTATATTATAATAATAATAATAAAAAAGAATTTAAGTATGAAGAAAAGTTGTGGGATTGAGATTTAGCCGAAGAGACAAGAATATGCATGCCTAAGTGAATTAAGATGTCAAACGGCACCGTTTAAAAATAAGCAGTTTTTTCTTTTTTTGAACTTAGAAATTAGCATTTTACAGGGGCTAGCAAACATCGTTCGATTTTATGGAAACTTTAAGGACCGAAATTAGATTCGTAAAAGTTTTTCTGGACTAAATTTTTTTTAGTCGTTGGAGGTGAACTTTAAGGACCAAAATTTAGTCGCCAAAAGTTTTACCTCCAGCCCGCGCGAAATATTGGACTCGTGCCAACTTAGTTTTGCTTCTCCGCGACTAAATATGCATTTCGTCGGTGTAGGATATTTATTCCGTAACTAACAAGGATGTTGGTCGCAGATAGCCTTCTTTTCCGTGACCAAACGTTAGTCGCCCAAAGTTTTACCTCCACCCGCCAACTTGGTTTTGCTTTTCCGCGACCAAATATGCAGTTCGTCGGTGTAGGATAATTATTCCGTAACTAACAAGGACGGTGGTCGCAGATAGCCTTATTATTCGCGACCAAACGTTAGTCGCCAAAGTTTTACCTCCACCCCGCCAACTTGGTTTTGCTTTTCCGCGACCAAATATCCATTTCGTCGGTGTAGGACAATCATTCAGTAACCAATAAGGATGTTGGTCGCAAATAGCCTTATTTGCCGCGACCACGATTCATGTAGTTGCCGAAAGTGGTCGCTGAAAGTGAATTTTAATGGATGACTTGTTTTGTAGGTTAACTATGTCATTTCCTTGAGATAGCCAGTGGTTGATGTTCTATAGATCAACATGTGATCTGTCTCTTTATTGTTACAAATCAGTAATAAAAATAGAAATGTTTAATTTACTTTGATCTTTAGTACAAACTTAGATATGCATATGCACGCACACAATGTATCTGGTTACATGTAGTGTGTTGTCCCATGATTCTTTTTTAGTGGAAAAAGGTACATTACCATTCAATCCGAGGCCCCACTAGTATAAACTAGAAAAGTTCATGACTGCTACCAACATAGCATCTACCTTACTAGGTTAACCTTTGCTTGATTAGGAAATACATGGTGCATGGCTTGATATTTGTGGTTAAGGGTATTACAAAAATACTGAATTTTGCATTATGAAATAACTGAAACACAGCTTTTATTTTATTTCTTCCTTAACTTGTCAAATTTAAACTATTTACAATGATTTTTGAATGCCAAATATTTTTTTCTGCTATATTATTCTCGGATGCATGTCTAAAATGCAGACAAACTACCCAAAGGATGTAAATAACCTAGCAAGATATTTTCATTTATAAATCATACAGAACATTCATTGTAACACCAGGCCCGAAATGGGTCATATTGGACTAAAGTCGGCAGGCCGAACTGACGTCAGTCCAATTTGGGTAGAGGAAGAACACAGAGGATCGCGATCGTGAACCTCTGCTCTGACTTCTTCCTCCAATGGCGACGACTTCTAGCTATGGCCCCGACAGCATCCATCGCTTACTCTGCCCCCATCGCCTTCCCCTTCGACCCAAACCTCTCCATGGTCCCCTTCCTCTTCTGCCGCATCGTCGCTTTCCCTAATTATCCCACCCTTGCCGATGCTGACTCCGGCCGCTCCCTTTTCGTCCTTCTCCGATGGCCGACCTGCCACCACGGACAAGCTCCGCCACCATAGATCCTTGGATTTCTTTGGTTTTCCCTATTTTTTCTGTTTCGAGATCCCCTTTGCCGTCAAAAGCTGCTACCAGTTGCTACGGTGGAGCAGCCACTGCCGAGATCCATTGCCTTGGTCGACCGCTCGTAAGCTCTCCTCCCTCTGTTTTTTGACTTTAGCCGAATCAAGTTTCTATTTCTTCCTCTTTGGCCGAGATCCATTGCCCAACCGAGACTATTCTTGGTTTCTCCTTCTCACCAGCCACTGTAGCAGCCGCCGGCCACCAGCCACCCAGGCCCGGCCGTCGCTGAGGCTCTTCCCTCTTCTTTCTTTCTTTTCTTTCCTCATTGTTTCTGAGCTTAATGGGATGAAAACCATTTTGGGTTGTGAATAGTCATATGGGCCCTACTCAAATTTGGACCCAGTTCACTGATTTTGGGCCTGTTGGGCCGTGCCTATCGTGAGCCGAGTTCGGGCCCTTTGGCTCGTGCCATTGTGGACCGAGTTCGGGCCCTTTGGCTCGTGCCATTGTGGACCGAGTTCGGGCCCTATTGGGTCATGCCATTGTGGGCCAAGAGCGGGCCCTATTGGACCGTGTCCAATATGGGCTATGTTTGGCCTGTTGGGCCATACCCATTACGGGCCAAATTTGAGCCCTATTGGGCCATGTCCAATGTGGGCCGAGTTCGGGCCCTATTGGGTCGTACCCATTGTGAGCCAAATTCGGGCCTATTGAGTCGTGCCCATTGTGGGCCGAGTTCGGGCCTGCTCATCCATTATGAGGCCATGTCCAATCGTATTTTTGACTTTGTTTGGCTCTAAAATTAACAAAAAAATTAATTATGATATTTAAACAGGTGAACCTGATCTACCTACTTGTAGTAGGATTTAAAGCGAGAAGAGATAAGTAACTTAATGCTTCAAAGTATATTTTCTAAATTATTTAGTAAATAATTATTAATTGATTAAATTTTGAGATATGTTTTGTACTTAATAAAATGGGTTAGGCATGTTAAATATTATTTAAAAATTATGTTATATGCTATGAAATCTGCAAAATATGACTGAGCAAATTATGAAAAATCTATTATATATATATGTATTTATTCTCAGTATGGATATGATTTATTCTGGCCCCGCCAATGGAAATTATTTGTTAGCTCTGTCGACTTGTAATCTATGAGAAATCGGTTTTGGCATCGCACCACCGGTGATTAGAAGTAGTTTTTGGACACCGTTGCCACCGGTGGTTAACAATAGTGGTTTTGTGGCACTTTGTGCAAGCCATGCCACTGGGTTACGTGGCCATAGCATATTGATATTGGGATTCTGGTATCGGAGTTTTTGTGAAAATGATAATAAACTTTGAAAAGAAAAATATGTTATTTATGATTTATTTTTTAGTCATTATTTTGTATATTGATGAAATATCTGGCATGCTTTGATCCTACTCTGAGGTATTATGTTGCTTACTGGGCTAGTGTAGCTCATTAACAGTTTTTTTTCTATTTTTTTAGATCCAGAGACATGTCACACAGGATTGGGAAGTACGCTAGATTCTGAAGATTTTCTTCAGTTATCGACATTTTAGTTAGATTAGTTAGATTATTTGATTTATGTTGACATATGGTATTTTGAAACTTTGGAGGGTTACTTTGAATAAATTATTGATTAAAAAAATTAGAAATTTGTCATTGCTTTGATATCTGCAACCTTGCATGCCTGTATGGTCTCCCGTGCAGGCATGCGGCGTCTGTTGCACTCCGAACTCGGGGTGTGATAGATTTGGTAGCATCAGAGCTCAAGTTAGATTACTAAGGGATTATTACTGAAAATAGAGGTATTAGGTCCTAAGTTTTAGGATTTTTAAGTTTTGTCGGAAAGTTTGAGAGATGGATAGAAATTAGGCAAGGAGACAAATATTTTTGTTTGCTTTTGTTAGTGATAAATTGTGTTATCTTATCTGAATTTTGAAATGCTGACTGGAGTTCTATAGAATGACTCATACCCACTGAGATGGTGGCTTTGTTTAAGAGGAGTCTATATGATTTGTATCTATTATCATATGTTTTGATAATGGATTTGTGCAATAATCTATAGTTTCATTTTTTTCTATCATTAATATGTAAACTTTTTTTAAACATGGGATAGGGCTATATCCTTTATAGCAGAGCATGTTGTGAGTCATCATCATCTATAGAGACCGGTCGTGTCGAAGCCTAGGTATTCACCGAACTTATGGGATCGGAGTGCTATAGTCGAGTGAGGGGTTATGGGGTTGGAGTCACTCCCACTCAATTATCTGTGGTGAGCAGATATATCCGAGATGCTATACAGAGTGGTAGCACAATAGATGTTCATAGGCTAGAGATAGAGGTAGAGGACATGATCAGGTAGAGCCATCAGACAAAGATATAATCCTTGAGGTAGAGCTATGAGATAGAAATGTACGCCATGAAGGCTCAGCTAGACCAGATTACATCTTGTTGCAGAAGTTTATCCTACCTCAGGTAAATACCTACATCTATTTGTATATTTTACATAATTATCATGTATATTTTTGTATAGAGTTATGATTTATAATATGTTGTGAATTTGTATACTCAACATCAAAAAATTTTATTTCTTCGTTATGTGTTGCCAATGTTTCTGGCAGTCATAGAGATGATGATGAAATGTCATCAACCACTAATAGCCCTTATAGCTTGACTTCTTTTTTTTGAGTTTTTATATCTAATGTATATTTTTATGTCTTTTTAGTTCTTTGAGTTGTAATGGATATTCAATTAAGTTTGAAAACGTAAATATTTACCATTTTTATATATGATATAAGTGTTTATGCGAGTTTTGTTCCTTTCTTTATGGAATTCTGATTTGTAAATTACTATTTTCTATGTATGGAGTTTTGTATATATGTACAGATTTTCTTTCTTTTTAATTTTTTTTAAAAAAGGGTATGTATCACTTAGCGATGCTTTTAACTATTGTCAGAAAAATTTTAACGAGACATAGAAATATCATCCAAGTGGTACTTAACAATGCTTATAAGCATTGTCAAATAGCAATAATAAAAAGCATTGTTAAAGACTGACCACGTGATAGGCTTGCATGTTATGGATCACGTGATGCTTTTAAAAAGCGTTGTTAGTTAGTGACATGTAAAAGCATCGTTGACGATGTACATGTAAAGTGTTATAATTTTTTTTTTCCATGTTTGCATTGCCAACGCTTCGTTGATGCTTGCGAAGCATTGGAACATAATTTTGCAATGCTTATTGCATTGTTATATATGACTCAAAAAAGCACCAGAAATGCTAGTCTTTCCTGTAATGTGTAACAGTACATTAATCCGGTTGGTGCATAACTTGAAGAGGGATGATCATCAAATACAACTAAATAGAAGTCGGTTATGTCTACCAGAATTTTGTAGGGAGGGAGAAGGCATATATGCATTATGTGTATAATATTTTTTTAGGAGAGAAATAAACCAAGCACGTGTTGTGCTTCTCATTTAAATGGGTTGCTTCCCGAAGGAAAGAGCATACTTCAACTTATAACATTTCTTCTTTACTTGATCCCAATTGTTTCAAGCATTACAATTATGTATTTAGTTTGTTTTTTATCCTCGCATAACTGATTTAACTTATGGTTTTTCGATCATAATTTATGTGAAGTCAGTTTCAACTAAAAGGCGGAAAGGACCACTCATGGATAGAAGGCTTCGCCTTCGGCAGTGCATGACAGGTTGGGTTTGCTAAATGGATGCCAAATTATACATGTAGATTAAAGATTTATTTATAAGTGGAAGAAGATAATGGTTACCTTTCAAATGGTTCGGGAGCTCTGCTATTCTTTATTTTGCCCAACAAATCCATCAATTTGAAGATGGAGTTTTTGGTCAACACGAACATATATATCAGGATCACATTGTGGAAAACTTAAGAACTAGCCCTCTGTTTCTCTATCAATTGATATCCAGTTATCATTCTAACCATTTGACATGTAGCTCATGGGCTTGAAACTAATTTCCATCCAAGCTTAAGAACAACCTGGCTCAATTAGGTATCGTTCTACAAGTCTTGAAGGTGGCAAGGTGTATTATAATATATACTAGTTTGCATATTATCGATAATTAAATCTAATCAAAAAGCCAACCTTTGTTGGAATTATCATATAGTCAACCATCGAATCAAGCTTAAACTAAGCATGAAGTTGAGCTTGAATTAAATTTCAATAAGTTGGGGTCAAGTCAGAACGCAGCTCAGTCATAAAACAAGTTTAAATTATTTTGACTGGATGAATGTTATCCACTTACTTGAACAATAGGCTTGAGTTTAGCTCGGTTAGAAATTAGGCTGAAATTACATAATCAGATTACGATTGAGCTAGGTTGCTGAGGATGATAGTAGTATTTTGATGATTATTACGACAATTAAGGGTATATCTAATTAAATATTACAAGGTAATATGATATATCATTAATAAGTTCATCATTCTCGATACATTAGAAGAATGAGATCAAGATGTATTTCAATGATTAATAATGAGATAAAATTTGCGATAGAAAAGAGATAGTGAATTCTAAATTCTAATTCATCAAAGTTTCAAGTGAAATGTACTCTTTAGGGACAATAGTAATTTTTATTGATTAGAGTATGAAGCATCGCCATGACATATATACAAAATTGCTTGAAGCATATTTCATTGATTATATGGATAAATCTAACCTTAAGTTGCAGTAAAGTGTGAAACAAGTCAACCCCAAGAATGGTGGAGTCGACCACGGCACATCAATAGAACCATCCGGCACACTTCTGCAAAAATGGCACGGATAAACAGTACTTGGGTCGACCCAAGTGAAAGTTGAGTCGACCCAATCCTCAAGCCTAAAGAAAACAAGTCTCTGGAATCCCTGAGAGGGTCGACCCAAATGGAACCTGAGTCGACCCAACCTTGAGTCGACCCCAAATGAACCTGAGTCGACCCAAAAGGCAATGTCAATTCAAAATCAGTTCTCTGAAAACCCTGAGAGGGTCGACCCAAGTGGAATTTGAGTCGACCCAACTAAACCTTGAGTCGACCCAAAAAGAGTTGAGTCGACCCAAGTGAAGATCGGCTGAAATATAAGGTTCTGTGTTTCCTGAGAGGGTCAATCCCAATGTAGCATGAGTCGACCCAAGTGAAAGTTGGGTCGACCCCAGTAAAAGTTGAGTCGACCCAAGCACGGGCAGAAGCATAACGGCTAGTTCTGCAAAAGTACCTTCTGTCCTTCCAACAGCAAGCAACGGCTAGTTTTTGAATTCTGACGAATGAGGGTTGTCCAATGGATGAGGAAAACTATTTAAAGTGACACTATTCATCAGAGAAAGCAACCTTTTGCAAAACATCAAAGCTTACACAAGAAAGACAAGTGCCCTAATCTTCTTCATCCAAGTGCTTCATTCAAAGATTTAAAAGGAAGTGGTTGAGCATATTCAAAGAGACACTAAGAGCTTCATCCACCCTTGAAGAGTGAAGCATTCTTGACAAAGAAGAGAGAAGTCTCATCAAGCGATAACTATATTCTAAACTCTTCTTTGTAGCTTATAATTGTTATATTTGCTCATCTAGGAGCTTCAACTTTCTTCTTTCTTTTGTTAACCACCTTGTAAAGGTTTGTTGGTGAGCCCGCAAAACCAACGGTGTAGGTTTATTGGTGAACCCGTAAAACTAATTGTGAAGGTTCGTTGGTGAGCCCGTAAAACCAACATAGATTTTTGGTGATCCCGAAAAACCAAAGTGTAAAGATTTTTGGATTGTGAGCCCGAAAAACAATCCAACTATAATCCGTGGGATTATAGTGAATTCCCAAGGGGTCGCTTGGGAAGTGGACGTAGGTGCTTAGGAGAGCACCGAACCACTATACTTCTTGTGTGTTTGTATTGTGCATTAGTTTAATTTCACTCACTAACTAATTGACTAAAGTAAGATAGCAAAAATTTAGAAAAACCAATTCACCCTCCCCCCCTCTTGGCTTGTCACCTTGGGCAACAAGTGGTATCAGAGCAAGGTGCTCATATAGTATTTGTTGATCTCACAATCAAGAGACAAAGATCATGACAACCCAAGCAGGATGTTCTATGAGTGAGGGTCAATCCACAAATAGACCTCCTCTATTTAATGGCACTAATTACACATACTGAAAAGCTAGGATGAGGATATTCATTCAAGCTCTAGACTATGAATTGTGGTATATTATAACTAGAGGACCTCATACCCCACAATTAATATAGAGGGCACAATCATTCCCAAACCAGAAATGGATTGGAATGAGAGTGATAGAAGACTAGCACAACTAAATGCTAAAGCAATTAATGTGCTTTACTGTTCACTAGATGTAAGTGAATTCAATAGAATATCTACATGTATCTCGCGAAAGAAATTTGGGATAAACTGTAGGTCACACATGAAGGAACTAATCAAGTTAAGGAGTCAAAAATAAACATATTAGTACATAAGTATGAGTTGTTTAAAATGGAATCCACTGAGTCCATAACTAAAATGTTTACTCGTTTCACGAAAATCATAAATGGGCTAAAGAGTTTAGGAAAGTCTTATACTAACTCTGAATTGGTGCAAAAAATTCTCAGGTCTCTACCAAGAGTTTGGGAGGCCAAGGTAACAGCAATTCAGGAAGCAAAGGACCTCAATACACTGCAATTGGAGGAACTTCTAGGATCACTCATGACCCATGAGTTGACCATGAGGCAAAATTCAGAAGATGAGGTCAAGAGAAGAAAGACCATTGCATTAAAGTTTACCACTCCAAAATACGAAACTGAATCGGAAGAATCTGATGATGAGGAGGAATTTGATGAAGAAGAAATGGCTATGCTTGGAAAAAAATTCAGAAAATTTATGAGAGGTAAGAAGAAATTTAATAAAAAGAAGCCCTTCTTCAAAGGTAGCTCAAGCAAAGAAAAGAGTAAGGACAAAGAAAGGAAAAGAAAACACCAATTTGTTACGAATGTAACAAGCCCGGGCATTTCAAGATAGATTGTCCTGAATTGAAGTGGATGGCAAGAAAACTTAAGAAGAAGAACTTCATGGCTGAATGGAGTGAAAGTGAGGCGTCAAGTTCAGAAGAGGAAGATCAACAAGAGTCGGCACAAATCTGCCATATGGCCAATGACGATGAGGTAGATTCTGAACTTGAATGTGATTTTACTGTTGAAGAATTACATGATGCATTTTTAGAACTCATGGAAGAACACAAAAAATTAATCAATAAAAATAAAGTTCTAAAAGATGAAAATCAGTCTCTTATCAAAGATAAACTGAAACTATCTAATAACTATGAAACATTAAGTAGGAGATTCACAAATGAAACCAAAAATCTAATTGCTGAAAATGTCAAGTTAAAAGAAGATGCTGAAAAATACAAATCCTTAGTAGATAAGTTTACACTTAGTTCAACCAAATTAAATATGATTCTTGATAGTCAAAAAGCCGTATATGATAAAGCTGGATTAGGATATAAATAAATAGGAAACAAAAATACTTAAAGAACATATTTGTGAAAGCCAAAAATGAAAATATAACTTGTCATTGCTGCAATAAATTAGGACATAAAGCATATGAATGTAACTATAGAAAGTCTGGCAACAAGAAATTGAGTAATAATTATAAGCATAAATTCAAGAAAGTTTGGGTTCCAAAAGGAACATCAAGTACTAACCCTAAAGGACCCAACATAGTTTGGGTACCTAAAGCTTATTCTTGATCTTGATTGCAGGGGTGTCTTGCAGCTAATAAGGTGGATAAACGATGGTATCTAGATAGCTGCTGTTCAAGACACATGACAGGTGACGTAGAACAATTTGTCACCTTGGAATCTAAGAAGGGTGGAGTAGTAACCTATGGAGACAATGGAAAAGGGTATATCATTGGAAAGGGTAAAATTTTTATTACTCCATCTACCTTTATAGAAAATGTCTTATTAGTTAATGGTTTGAAACATAATCTACTTTACATAAGTCTATTTTGTGATAAAGGTTTTAAAGTCACATTTGAAGCCTCAGTATGCATAATCACAAATCCTAAAGATAATAGCATTGTACTTATAGGACAAAGGCAAAGAAATATTTACATAGTAGATCTTCATGAATTAGGCAAGAAAAATGGATTATGTTTAATTACTAATGAAGAAAAGAAAAATGAAACAAGTTGGCTTTGGCATCGTAGACTAGGACATGCTAGTATGGACCTAATATCAAAACTAGTCAAAAAGGAATTAATAAAAGATGTGCCAAAATTGATCTTTGAAAAGGACAAAATCTGTGGACCATGCTCATTAGGAAAGCAAACAAAATCATCCTTCAAATCAAAGAATATAGTATGGACCACTATGTTAGAAACCCCGCCCATGCCGCAGAAAATTCAAAAAAATTCAAATGCAGCGGAAGAGGCATGCGCGGGATCAACCGTTCATCGCATGAACGTTGTTCAAAAACCGTTCGTAGATAGATAAGGATTAAAACTTTTAGAACCTTTAGGAAGATCAGATCTTTACCTTGTGCGGGTAGATGATCACCGCAAACTGATGATCGTAGTTTTTGGATGAAGGTTCGCTTGAAGCCGTTCAAGTGCCCGGCCTCTACGGGTATCCACACGAAGCAGGAACCGATCCAAGCTTTCTATCTCCCCGGGGTGCTAGCTCCCTTGCAGAGATAACTTTTGATGGCTGATGTCCTCCCTTTTAATCAACCCTTGATTGTGCTTGGGAGGAGGAAGAAGAAGGATGAAGATAGGAAGAAGATCAAAGCCCCTGCAGCCTTCTTTCTTTTCCTTGCGTTGGAAGGAAGAAGGGAGGATGAAGAGGCCACCTTTCTTTTTCTTCCTTTGCTTGCAGCTGAACCAAGGAAAGGGGAGGAGAGGGGGCCACGAATTGGAGAGGGAGAGGGCTTCAATGATGCCCTAGGTCAGCCCCCGCGCCTCCTCTTAAATAGCATGTGGAGCTCCTACAAAGTAGGATGAAGAGGCCACCTTTCTTTTTCTTCCTTTGCTTGCGGCTGAACCAAGGAAAGGGGAGGAGAGGGGGCCACGAATTGGAGAGGGAGAGGGCTTCAATGATGCCCTAGGTCAGCCCCCGCGCCTCCTCTTAAATAGCATGTGGAGCTCCTACTTTGTAGGAGCTCCTTGATAAACTTCCAAGAGGGGCGCCGGCCCCTCTTCTTTGCTGCACCAAGCCAAGAAAAGAAGGAGGGGCGTGTGCCCCTCCTTCATGGTTAACCTAATCCTCCTTTAAGGAGGATTAGGAAGGTCACTCATGGTTAGGTCCTAATCTAATTAGGCTTGGACCAAGGGTGAACCAATTTGGGTTTAATCTAGGTAAGTCCTAATCCAATTAGAACTTAATGAACCATGACTCAATTGACCCCTTCAATCCTAATCCAATTAGGAGTCTTGTTGATTCATTAGATTAATAATTAATTAGGACTTAAGAAATTCTAATCCAATTAGGACTTATTTAATTTTGGTCCTAATCCAATTAGGACTCTAATTTGAATCCGAAGTCCTAATCCGATTAGGACTCTAGGAATCCTATTCCAAGTAGGAATTCAATTTTAATTCAAAACTCCTAATCTCATTAGGATTGTAGGAATCCTACTCCAAGTAGGAATCCCAGTCCTACTCCAACTAGGATTCCCAGTCCTAATCCAATTAGGACTCTAGGAATCCTACTCGAAGTAGGTTTTGTGTTTAAGTCCAATTAATTAATTTCATTGTTTCTTCTTCAACTGATTATCAATCGAATTGATTACTTGTGATTCCTAATCACGATTCAACTATCGGATCGGTCAATACTTCTAATGTGTGTGACCCCATAGGTTCTATTCTGACTGGTAGTGAGATATATTATGATCTCTATCACAATATCATTGAAAACTCCTTTCAATGGATTGGAACGATTCCAACTCTACTCATTAGGGTTTATCGATCATCGAGATAATCCCTGTGAGTCCCACCATCCACCAGTGACACCTAGCAGCATGTAGTGGCTACCCAGTAGAATTGAATGATGAACCTCTAGGTGCAGTTATCGTGTGATACAGTCTTTCTATCATGGATCCCTACAAGACGGAGGTCATGGATAACTCGTCAAACTCCTTCGTCTGTCATATGTCAAGATTTATTCGACTTAAGTTCGAGAGTGAAAAACTCTTTCTCCACTATGCAATCTGCCCCGGCCGAGGTCTTACGAACTCAGTCTTATAAATCACATAGGATCTCTCCTTTTCTATCAAGGTCGATAGATTCCTTGTAGATGCATACCCTACTCCTACAGTGAACCTACTGCAGCCAATCTACACTGCATGGACCTATATGGCTAGAGACCATGTATTTGTGCAGTCAAACTACAATAACCTCACTGTGAGTAGCCGAAGCATTGCAGGTCAAAGGACTAGTCACACTACTGCAACATCAAGCAAGTCACTGACGAGTGGATAGACATCCAAGTGACTTCTTGTGTTGGTCACGCTCAGTACCCTTGTTCTCTAACAAGCACTTGCACTATTACTTCAGTGTCGCCACACTGTGGACTCGAGTCTCGTCCATCCATAAGGAAAGCAATGTGTGCACTGATCGGATCGATCACCGTCCTTGTGATGATCCATTGATTAGAAGCATTCAGAAATTAATCACCAATGATGCATGGCTCAAATTCTTAACTCTTAAGAATACGCATCATCATCTTATTAATTCTTGAACGATTCATAGACACATAAATAATATGAATAGAAAGATGCCTTTATTTATTCAATAATAAATAGTCAAGTACAAAATTATGTCCCTAGAATTAATAATGTGTCAGCCAAAATTGGCTTATAGGGCATACATCTAACAATCTCCCACTTGCACTAAAGCCAATCAGTCATATATCTGAGTCCCATCTTCTCAAGGTGGGCTTCAGTCTTTTGTTGACTTAACTGCTTAGTGAACGGGTCTGCCACGTTGTCAGCGGAGTCTACTCTCTGCACCTCGACATACTTCTTCTCAACATAGTCGCGTATGAGGTGGAAGCGCCGCTCTGATGATCCTCCAAAAATCAAGAATAAATCTTTAGTTCTTCTCAAGTACTTAAGAATATTCTTCACAGCTGTCCAGTGTTCTTCACCTGTATTCGACTGATATCTGCTTGTGACACTCACAGCAAGGGCTATATCAGGTCGTGTACATAGCATGGCATACATGAGGCTCCCTATTACTGATGTATAGGGGATCTTGCTCATGCGTTGAATCTCTTCAGATGTGTTGGGGCACATCTTCTTGGAGAGATGAATTCCATGCCTTAGGGGTAAGAGACCCCTTTTACAGTTTTTCATGCTGAACCTTTTCAGCACTTTCTCTATGTACATCTTCTGTGATAGGCCAAGCATCCTTTTAGATCTATCTCTATAGACCTTTATTTCCAAAATATAGGATGCTTCCCCAAGATCTTTCATGGAGAACTCTTTTGACAACCAGACCTTGACCGAGGTTAGCATGGGAATATCATTCTCTATCAGGAGGATGTCGTCCACGTACAGTACGAGAAATACGACAGCACTCCCACTAACCTTTTTGTAAACACACGGTTCCTCTTCATTTTTGATGAAATCAAACTTTTTGATTGCGTCATCGAAACGAGTGTTCCAACTCCGAGATGCTTGCTTTAGTCCATAGATGGACCTTTGCAGCTTGCAGACCTTGTGATCTCCATCACTGGAAGTGAAACCCAAAGACTGTTCCATATAGATATCTTCATCAAGATATCCATTCAGGAAAGCAGTTTTCACATCCATCTGCCAGATTTCATAATCATGAAATGCTGCAGTGGCAAGCAATGTTCGGATGGATTTTAGCATGGCTACAGGTGAAAAAGGTCTCCTGATAGTCAATGCCTTCACGTTGACTATATCCTTTCGCCACTAGCCTTGTTTTATAGGTCTTTACCTTTCCATCCGAACCTATTTTTCTTTTGTAGATCCATTTGCATCCAATAGGTACAATACCTTCTGGTGGATCTATTAAGGTCCAGACTTGGTTGGAATGCATGGAGTCTAACTCTGACTTCACAGCTTCCAACCATTTCTCGGAATCGATATCAGATATCGCCTCGTTATAGGTTTTGGGATCCTGTATGTGATCCCTATCTCCCACTCGGAATATTTTCTCGGTATCCTCTTCTAGTATACCTAAGTATCTATCAGGAGGATGGGAGACCCTACTAGATCTGCGAGGTGGTTGAGGGACAACGTGTACTGGCTCTGTATGAATGGGTTCAATAGGATCCGTAACTCGTTGCTTTTCAGAGACTTTCTCTTCAAGCTCAAATTTTCCTCCCACTGCCTCTATCAAGGATAAACTGGTTTTCCAAGAAGATGGCGTGACGGCTCACAAACACATTGTGATCCTCTGAGACGTAAAAATTGTATCCTAATGACTCTTTAGGATATCCTATAAAACGAGCACTTATGGTCCTAGCCTCTAGTTTGTCCGTCTGTAGTCTTTTGACGTGGGTCGGACATCCCCAAATCTTGAGATGACCAAGATTTGGTTTCTTACTATGCCATATCTCATACGGTGTGGTAGGAACGGATTTAGAGGGAACTCTATTCAGTAGATATATTGCGGTAAGTAAGGCATCTCCCCAAAGAAACATTGGTAAATCAGTGAAGCTCATTATGGACCGGACCATATCCAATAGAGTCTGATTTCTCCTCTCTGACATCCTGTTGAGTTGAGGTGTACCCGGAGGAGTCCATTGTGAGACTATGCCATTGTCCTTGAGATAGTTCCGGAATTCTCCACTAAGGTATTCTCCTCCTCGATCTGATCGAAGAGCCTTAAGAGGTTTTCCAGTTTGTTTTTCTACTTCATTTCTGAACTCTTTGATCTTTTCAAAAGATTCAGACTTGTGTCTCATAAGATACACATACCCATACCGTGAATAATCATCGGTAAAGGTAACGAAGTACGAATAACGTCCCCTGGCTTGCACATCGAATGGGCCACGCACATCTGTGTCCAGGGTAAGTATTTCAGTGGTCCTCTCCCCATGTCCTACAAAGGGCAATCTAGATATTTTTCCTTGAAGACAGGACTCACAAACTGGATATGACTCGAAAGTCAATGAGCCGAGAAGCCCATCTTTATCCATTTTGTTCATTCTGTCCTCTCCAATATGGCCAAGCCTGAGGTGCCACAAATATTTTTGGTTTATCTCATCCCTGAATCTCTTGGATCCTTTGGCACTCACTTCTTGCTCAGACACATTTATAGATACATCCATATGCAAATGATAGAGACTGTCAATCATAAAACCACGTGCTACTATTTTATTTCTGA
This sequence comes from Phoenix dactylifera, assembly GCF_009389715.1. NCBI lineage: Eukaryota > Viridiplantae > Streptophyta > Magnoliopsida > Arecales > Arecaceae > Phoenix > Phoenix dactylifera. The sequence goes on along the minus strand of NW_024068969.1, from coordinate 13,153 downwards.
AATAAATAGAACAACAGTCTTTGTCAAATGTCAAAACATGACCTTCCTGTGCTAGACATGAAACAGAAATCAAATTTCTGCTAGCAGCAGGTACATAATAGCAGTCTCTAAGTAATAAACTAAAACCAGACGGTAGTCGCAGATGGTAGGTGCCCACAGCCACAGCAGCAACTTTTGCCCCGTTGCCAACCCGAAGGGTTACCGCACCTTCCGCCAGCCTTCTACTTTCCTTTAGACCCTGCATGGTAGTGCACAAATGAGCACTAGAACCAGAATCTATAACCCAACTAGAAGTAGAAGAAACCATTAGATTGGTTTCAATTATGAGCAAGTCTATACCTTCTGAAGGTGTGTCAGCCTTCTTGTTCTTCAAGCTCTCGAGGTATGAAGGATAGTTTCTCTTTCAGTGGCCGTCGACATTGCAGTGGAAACATTTTCCTTTGTCATTAGCCTTTTGGACTTTCTTCTTTGGCTTCTTGTCTTTCTTCTGCTTCTTAGCAGGCTTCTTTTTCTTCCAAGTAGACTTTCTCTTGGAACTAGAAGTCAACTCAGCAGCAAGGACATTGCCCCTTGAACCTTTCAAAGCTCCCTCAGCATTACCAACATATTTATCAGTTCAGTCTTAGTGCATTCAATCTTATTCATGTGGTAGTTTACTATAAACTGTCCAAATAAATCAAGAAGGGATTGAAGGATCAGATCTACTTGCAATTCCTTGTACATGTTCATACCGAGCTTCTCAAGCTCCTCTAGGTCCTTGATCATAGTCAGACCGTGATCATGGACAGACTGCCCCTCGCGCATCTTTGCTTTGAAGAGCCTCTTGGATACTTCAAAATAAGCTGTGCGACTCTTCTCACCATACAACTCTTGCAGGTGTGCCAGTATGTCCCTAACAGTCTTCATATTTTCATGCTGGTATTGGAGTTCATTGGACATGGATGCCATCATATAGCACTTGACTCTAATGTCATCATCCATCCACTTTTGATGCATCTCACGCTGAACATCAGTAGTACGTGTTGGTAGTGTGGGGATATCTGAATCGAGTATGTAGCCTATTTTCTCACAGTTCAAAACAATTTTGAGGTTTCTTAGCCAGTCCTTGTAATTGGTTCCAGTCAATCGGTTGGTCTCAAGAATACGGGTCAAAGGGTTTGAGGCTGACATTATGATCTGCAGAGAGTAAAGATTCTAGTTAGACTTTTGTACTTGATCCTTAATCTATTCTAAGGACTTTTAGAACAAATGTACCTCCTACTATTTTCTCAAATTCCTCACACTGCCCTAGTAGGAAAACGGAAATCCTACACGACTAGGATTTCTAGTAGGTACTGCGGTCTCACCAATCTACATGGCACCTCACCTAACAGTTATTGGTGACACATAAATGGATGAGTGTACAACTCTTGTACAATGCTTCTCAAGCATGTTGTAGTGCAACTTGGTCTCTAAGCCATGAAGACCTCACCTAACAGTTATTGGTCCCATTTCTTAGTTAAGTCAGACCCACCGTATAACCGTAGAAATAAAATCGTCATTGGGTCCTCACCTAACAGTTATTGGTGCCCAACCCCACCTTTACCTTACAACATCTCATGTCTATAGAGAGGTCCAGCCCCCCGATGCAACTTGACCACTGTATCCAGCCGAGACAAATCAACATCAGAAAGACCTTAGCAGCTCTACTACAGTGGAAGACCTATTGACTTAATATTGGTTAATCAGGTCTTAGTGTTTGCAACTTGAGCTCTTCATAAGAGGTAATCGAACAATTGGCCAGGTAAGCAGGTGGGAGGCTCCCCTTACTTAGAGAGTAAGGTCCTAATTAAGTAACCACCTTTCATGCTTTCCTAGACACCAATTAGATCAATTAATCTAATATGACTTGCTCATGTTGGTTCACTCTCGACTTGATTGAGGAGGTTTTAATTTAGGTCTCAATTGGGTTTGTTACATCACATGTAAACCTATCAACCCCGCTCTCATTCACATCACATGCAAACGGCACATCACAGGCAGTTATAATCGCAGCATCAAATAAAGCTAAACTTTAAATAGGTGATGATCATGGATTCTAATTAGGTCGTATTACAAGTACATGCACGTCAATCGATCAATTGGTCTTCAACTCTTGAATTGGTTCCAAGCCTCCTTGATTCGATCCTAGATCAACTCTTGATCCAATCGCCATCAACCGCTTAGATCGCCGTTCATCTCATGCCTTGTCTACAACTTGATCGTTGACGTACATCACATCACAGAAATACAACCAGATGTAAAATAAAAATAATAATAAATTACATCTCCTTTTAGGAGGCACGCAGGCCTCTCAAAACATCAAATAAGATGCATGCAAGCATCTGAAAAATTACATGACATTACAGATCACATCGCAGGTCATTACATTTGATACCAAAAGGGTTTGAATCCTATGATCATCACCACATGCAGCAATTATAATTTTCAGATCTGAAATCTAACTGATTATCTCATGACATAGGTTGCTGATCATGCTAATCATGATTCTAAACTTTGTAATCCCATTAATAATGCAATTAGAATCATCCTTTTATCACATAAAAATCAGCATGCAAAAATCAGCACCCTAGAAAAAATCTGCATGCAGAAAATTTTCAGCATGCATAATCATTTAAATTTCAGATCTAATAAGCCTATTAATAATTAATCCTTACCTTAATCTACGATGCCTAGGCTCTGATACCACTGTTAGAAACCCCGCCCATGCCGCAGAAAATTCAAAAAAATTCAGATGCAGCGGAAGAGGCATGCGCGGGATCAACCGTTCATCGCATGAACGTTGTTCAAAAATCGTTCGTAGATAGATAAGGATTAAAACTTTTAGAACCTTTAGGAAGATCAGATCTTCACCTTGTGTGGGTAGATGATCACCGCAAACTGATGATCATAGTTTTTGGATGAAGGTTCGCTTGAAGCCGTTCAAGAGCCCGGCCTCTACGGGTATCCACACGAAGCAGGAACCGATCCAAGCTTTCTATCTTCCCGGGGTGCTAGCTCCCTTGCAGAGATAACTTTTGATGGTTGATGTCCTCCCTTTTAATCAACCCTTGATTGTGCTTGGGAGGAGGAAGAAGAAGGATGAAGATAGGAAGAAGATCAAAGCCCCTGCAGCCTTCTTTCTTTTCCTTGCGTTGGAAGGAAGAAGGGAGGATGAAGAGGCCACCTTTCTTTTTCTTCCTTTGCTTGCGGCTGAACCAAGGAAAGGGGAGGAGAGGGGGCCACGAATTGGAGAGGGAGAGGGCTTCAATGATGCCCTAGGTCAGCCCCCGCGCCTCCTCTTAAATAGCATGTGGAGCTCCTACTTTGTAGGAGCTCCTTGATAAACTTCCAAGAGGGGTGCCGGCCCCTCTTCTTTGCCACACCAAGCCAAGAAAAGGAGGAGGGGCGTGTGCCCCTCCTTCATGGTTAACCTAATCCTCCTTTAAGGAGGATTAGGAAGGTCACTCATGGTTAGGTCCTAATCTAATTAGGCTTGGACCAAGGGTGAACCAATTTGGGTTTAATCTAGGTAAGTCCTAATCCAATTAGAACTTAATGAACCATGACTCAATTGACCCCTTCAATCCTAATCCAATTAGGAGTCTTGTTGATTCATTAGATTAATAATTAATTAGGACTTAAGAAATCCTAATCCAATTAGGACTTATTTAATTTTGGTCCTAATCCAATTAGGACTCTAATTTGAATCCGAAGTCCTAATCTGATTAGGACTCTAGGAATCCTATTCCAAGTAGGAATCCAATTTTAATTCAAAATCCTAATCTCATTAGGATTGTAGGAATCCTACTCCAAGTAGGAATCCCAGTCCTACTCCAACTAGGATTCCCAGTCCTAATCCAATTAGGACTCTAGGAATCCTACTCGAAGTAGGTTTTGTGTTTAAGTCCAATTAATTAATTCCATTGTTCCTTCTTCAACTGATTATCAATCGAATTGATTACTTGTGATTCCTAATCACGATTCAACCATCGGATCGGTCAATACTTCTAATGTGTGTGACCCCATAGGTTCTATTCTGACTGGTAGTGAGATATATTATGATCTCTATCACAATATCATTGAAAACTCCTTTCAATGGATTGGAACGATTCCAATTCTACTCATTAGGGTTTATCGATCATCGAGATAATCCCTGTGAGTCCCACCATCCACCAGTGACACCTAGCAGCATGTAGTGGCTACCCAGTAGAATTGAATGATGAACCTCTAGGTGCAGTTATCGTGTGATACAGTCTTTCTATCATGGATCCCTATAAGACGGAGGTCATGGATAACTCGTCAAACTCCTTCGTCTGTCATATGTCAAGATTTATTCGACTTAAGTTCGAGAGTGGAAAACTCTTTCTCCACTCTGCAATCTGCCCCGGCCGAGGTCTTACGAACTCAGTCTTATAAATAACATAGGATCTCTCCTTTTCTATCAAGATCGATAGATTCCTTGTAGATGCATACCCTGTTAGATGTATGCCCTAGAAGCCAATCTGGCAGACACATTATTTTCTCTGAGACATAAATTTGTACTTGACTTTATTATTATTGAATAATAAATGGGCATCTTTTCATTCATATTGTTTATGTGTCTATGAATCGTCCAAGAAATTAATAAGATGATGATACATATTCTCAAGAATTGAGAATTTGAGCCATGTATCATTGGTGATTAATTTCTAAATGCTCATGATCAATGGATCATCACGAGGATGGTGATCGATCCGATCAGTGCACAGATCGCTTTCCTTATGGATGGACGAGACTCGAGTCCACAGTGTAGGGACACTGAAGTGAGAGTGCAGATGCTTGTTAGAGAACAAGGGTACTGAGCGTGACCAAGACAAGAAGTCACTTGGATGTCTATCCACTCGTCAGTGACTTACTTGATGTTGCAGTAGTGTGACTGGTCCTTTGACCTGCGGTGCTTCGGCTACTCACAGTGAGGTTATTGTAGTTTGACTGCACATATACATGGTCTCTAGTCATATGGGTCCTTGTTGTGTAGATTGGCTGCAGTAGGTTCACTGTAGGAGTAGGGTATGCACATACATGGAATCTATCGACCTTGATAGAAGAGGAGTGATCCTATGTGATTTATTAGACAGAGTTCTAAAACCTTGCCCGGGCAATAATATACAGTGGAGAAAGAGTTTTCCACTATCGAACTCAAGTCGAATAAATCTAGACATATGACAGACGACAGGGTTTGACGAGTTATCCATGACCTCCGGTCTGTAGGGATCCACGATAGAAGGACTGTATCATACGATAATTGCTCCTAGAGGTTTATCATTCTATTCTGCTGGGTGGCCACTACATACTGCTAGGTGTCACTGGTGGATGGTGAGACTCACAGGGATCATCTTGATGGTCGATAATCCCTGGTGAGTTGAGTTGGAATTGTTTCAACCCATTGAAAGGAGTTTTCAATGATATTGTGATAGAGATTGCAATATATCTCACTACCAGTCAGAATAGAACCTATGGGGTCACACACATTAGAGGTAATGACCGATCCGATGGTTGAATGTGATTAGGAATCACAAATAATCAATTAGATTGATAAATGAAAACCCGCTAAGAGTTAGTGGCTAGAAGAAGGAATAATTGCAATCGGATTGTAATTTAATTTAATTAATTGGATTTAATTAATTGGACTTGATCATGAGTCCTACTTGGAGTGGGAATCATGGAGTCCTAATTGGATTAGAATTTCAAATTAAATTAGAGTCCTACTTGAAATAGGATTTCTAATGTCCTAATTGTCTTAGGGCTGAAATTTGAACAAGTCCTGATTAGATTAGGATTTTCTTAAGTCCTAATTAATTTTAAATTTAATCTAATTAATTTCATGACTCCTAATTGGATTAGGATTGAAGAGTTTAATAGAGTCATGGTTCAATTAAGTCCTAATTAGATTAGGATTGGGAGGAAATTGAAATAGGTCCATACAAGTCCTATTTTGACTAGGATTGGACTCATGCACTAGACCCAAATTAAAACCCCCTTTAATTTATTTAAATAGCAGATTTAAATGAACTTGAGGGAGGGGCCCACGCCCCTCCCCTTGGGGTGTGCGTGGGAGAAAGAGGAGGGGCGCACGCCCCTCCTTGTTAGCCAAAAGAAGAGATAAAGATGAGTTCCTAAAAAATAGGAACTCATCCTTATCTCTTAACTAATTAAAAGGGAGCATGGAATTTCGAAAAAAATGAATGTTTTCTCCTCATTCCAGCCGTGAGCACCCTCCTCCATCTTCCTCCTTTGAGCCACAATCAAGAGAAGAAAAAGAAAAGCTTGGGACGCCCTCTTCCTTCTTCATCTTGGTTCCAAAAGGAAGAAAAAGAAAAAGGCCGCGGGTCTTGTTTTTTTCTTCCTAAATCCATCCTTCTTCTTCTTCCTCTCAAGCCAATCAAAGATTGATTCAAAGGAGAGGACTTCAGCCATCCATAGCCATCTCTGCAAGGGAGCTAGCACCCCGGTGAGATCCAAAGGCTTCGATCGAGTCAGTACTTCGTGTGGATACCTGTAGAGGCCGGACGCGTGTGCGGCTTCCACTGAGCCTTGATCAAATACCACGTAAATCAGATTTGCGGAGACCATCTACCTGCACAAGGTGAAGATCTGATCTTCTTAATGATTTTAAAATGGTTTAAAATAATTTAATTCTAATCTATCTACAAACGAATGGTTTTAAAATACGTTCATGCGATGAACGGATCCTGCATATGTTTTTCCGCTGCAATCTGAAAATTATTTCGAAATTTTCATGACATATGAGGGATGCTAACAGTGGTATCAGAGCCATGGTTATGTAGATTAAGATTAGAATTAAATTTTTCAAGGCATTTTAGATCTGAAATTTAAGGGATTAGGCTTGCTGAAATTTATGTATGTAGAATTTTCAGCTTGCTGATTTTTCTGCATACTAATTTTTAGATGCTTAGATTATTGATTCTAAAGCTTTGATAATGTGATTACAAATATTTAGAGTCAAATCTAGCATGATCAGCAAGTCATGAGATGATATAATTAGTTAAATTACAGATCTGAAAATAATTTTTTATGCATGTGATGCGTATGGTGATGATCATGGATGGACCCTTTGAATGTGCTGAAATGTTCTGCGATGTTCTGTGATGCATGTAATTTTAATTTTCAGATGCCTGCGTGCATCTTAAATTCATGTATTAGAGACCTGCGTGTCTCAATAAAAAGGGTTGTAATTTTATTTTTATTTTTATTTAATTTTTAAAGCAATCTGGGATGTAATCTGTGATGTGTGTTGCACGTCGATGGTTGATCGATATGTACATCAACAAGCTCAACATGCGCGGATCAAGATCAAGGGTTGATTGAAGATGGATCAAGGAGTTGATCACAATTGGACCTAGAGGATCAAGATCGAGTCAAGAGTTGAAGACGATCAAACCAATTGACGTGCATGTGCTTGTAAAATGACCCCATCCTGGATCCATGATCATCACCATTTAATTTTATTTTTGATAAATGCCTGGATGTTTAATGCTTATGATTATGCGGGTAGACTTATATTTGCATGAGATGTGAATACGCGATCGAGTAAGACCTAAATCGAAACCTCCCTAATCAGTCGAGGGTGAACCAACATGAGTTAGTCATATTATATTAATTGATCTAATTGGTATCTAGGCAAGCCTATAAGGTGGTTACTTAATTAGGACCTTACTCTCTGAGTAAGGGGAGCCTACCACCTGCTTACCTGGCCAATTGTTCGATTACCTCTTATGAAGAACTCAAGTTGCAAACACTAAGACTTGATTATGCAATATTAAGTCCATAGGTCTTCCACCGTAGTAGAGCTGCTAAGGTCTTTCCGGCGTTGATTTGTCTCGGCTGGACACAGTGGGCAAGTTGCATCGGGGGACTGGACCTCTCTATTATACAGGAGACGTTGTGGGGTAAAGGTGGGGTTGGGCACCAATAACTGTTAGGTGAGGATCCAATGACGACTTTATTTCCGCGGTTATACGGTGGGTCTGACTTAACTAAGTAATGGGACCAATAACTGTTAGGTGAGGTCTTCATAACTTAGAGACAAAGTACCACTGCAATATGCTTGAGAAGCATTGTACAAGAGTTGTACACTCATCCATTTATATGTCACCAATAACTGTTAGGTGAGGCGGCATGTAAATCGGTGAGACCGCAGTACCCACTAAAAATCCTAGTCGTGTAGGGTTTTCGTTTCTCCATCAGGAGAGTATGAGGGATTCGAGAAAATAGTGGGAGCATATTTGTTTTAAAAGTCCCTAGAACAAATTAAGTTCAAGCACAAAGTCTAACTAGAATCTTTACTCTCTACAGATCACAATGTCAGCTTCAAACCCTTTGACCCGAATCCTTGAGACCAACAGACTGACCGGAACCAACTATAAAGACTGGCTTAGGAACCTGAAAATTGTTCTGAATTGTGAGAAAATAGGGTATGTGCTCGAGAATGATATCCCTAGGCTACCAGCACGTCCTACTGATGATCAGCGTGAGATGCATCAGAAGTGGACTGATGACGACATTAGGGTCAAGTGCTATATCATGGCATCCATGACTAACGAACTTCAATGCCAGCATGAGAACATAAAGACTGCTAGGGAAATACTGGCTCACCTGCAAGAGTTGTATGGTGAGCAGAGCCGCACTGCACGCTTTGAAGTGTCCAAGAGGCTCTTCAAGGCAAAGATGCGCGAGGGGCAGTCTGTCCATGATCATTGTCTGACTATGATCAAGGACCTCGAGGAGCTTGAGAAGCTCAGTATATCCATGCATAAGGAATTGCAGATAGATCTGATCCTGCAATCCCTTCCTGATTCATTTGGTCAGTTTATAGTAAACTACCATATGAATAAAATTGAATGCACGAAGACCGAGTTGTTGAACATGTTGGTAACTGCTGAAGGAGCCTTGAAAGATTCAAGGGGCTCTGTTCTGGCTGCTGAGCTGACTTCTGGTTCCAAGAGAAAGTCTACTTGGAAGAAAAAGAAGTCTGCAAAGAAGCACAAGAAAGACAAAAAGCCTAAGAAGGAAGTTCATAAGAAAAAGGCTAATGACAAAGGAAAATGTTTCCACTGCAACGTCAACCGGCCATTGGAAAAGGAACTGCCCTTCATACCTCGAGAGCCTGAAGAACAAAAAGGACACACCTTCTGAAGGTATGTTAGACTTGCTCGTAATTGAAACTAACCTTACGGTTTCTTCTACTTCTAGTTGGATTATAGATTCTGGTTCTAGTGCTCATTTGTGCACTACTATGGCAGGGTCTAAAGGAAAGTAGGAGGCTGGCGGAAGGTGCAGTGACCCTTCGGGTTGGCAACGGGGCAAGAGTTGCTGCTGTAGCTGTGGGCACCTACCCTCTGCGATTACCGTCTGGATTTAGTTTATTGCTTAGAGACTGTTATTATGTCCCTGCTGCTAGCAGGAATTTGATTTCTGTTTCGTGTTTAACACAGGATGGTCATGTTTTGACCTTTGACAAAGACTGCTGTTCTATTTATTTTAGAAATAAATTAGCTGCACGTGGTTTCATGATTGATAGTCTCTATCACTTGCATATTGATGTGTCTGTGAATGTGTCTGAGCAAGTAGTGAGTGCCATAGGATCTAAAAGATCCAGAGATAAGATAAACCAGAAGTATTTGTGGCATCTCAGGCTTGGCCATATTGGAAGAGGACAGAATGAACAAAATGGAGAAAGATGGGCTTCTTGGCCCATTGACTTCCGAGTCATATCCAGTTTGTGAGTCCTGTCTTCAAGGAAAAATGGCTAGATTACCCTTTGTAGGACATGGGGAGAGGACCACTGAAATACTTACCCTGGTACACACTGATGTGTATGGCCCATTCGATGTGCTAGCCAGGGGTCGTTATTCATACTTTATTACCTTTACCGATGACTATTCACGATATGGGTATGTGTATCTTATGAGATACAAATCTGAGTCTTTTGAAAAGTTCAAAGAGTTCAGAAATGAAGTAGAAAAACAGACTGGAAAAAACCCTTAAGGTTCTTCGATCAGATCGAAGAGGAGAATACCTTAGTGGGAAATTTTGGGACTATCTCAAGGAGAATGGCATAGTCTCACAATGGATGCCTCCGGGTACACCTCAAACTCAACGGGGGTGTCAGAAAGGAGGAATCGGACTCTATTGGATATGGTCCGATCCATGATGAGCTTCACAGATCTGCCTATGTTTCTTTGGGGAGATGCCTTATTATCCGCGATTTATTTATTGAATAGAGTTCTCTCTAAATCCGTTCCTACCACACCGTATGAGATATGGCATGGTAAGAAGCCAAGTCTTGGTCATCTCAAGATTTGGGGATGTCCGGCCCATGTCAAAAAAATGCAGGCGGAAAGTTAGAGCCTAGGACCATAAGTGCTCGTTTCATTGGATATCCTAAAGAGTCATTAGGATACAATTTTTACGTCTCAGAGGATCACAATGTGTTTGTGAGCCGACATGCCATCTTCTTGGAAAAACAGTTTATCCTTGATAGAGGCAGTGGAAGGAAAATTGAGCTTGAAGAGAGAGTCTCTGAAAAGCAACAAATAATGGATCCTATAGAACCTATTCACATAGAGCCAGTACACGTTGGACCTCCTCCACCTCGTAGATCAAGTAGGGTCTCCCATCCTCCCGATAGATACTTAGGTATACTAGTAGAGGATACAGAGGAAATGTTCCTCATGGGAGATAGGGAACATATACAAGATCCCAATACCTACAACGAGGCGATATCTGATATCGATTCCGAGAAATGGCTGGAAGCCATGAAGTCAGAGATAGACTCCATGTATTCCAACCAAGTTTGGACCTTAGTAGATCCACCAGAAGGTATAGTACCTATTGGATGTAAATGGATCTATAAAAGAAAGATAGTTTTGGATGGAAAGGTAGAGACCTATAAGGCAAGGCTAGTAGCGAAAGGGTATAGTCAGCGCGAAGGCATTGACTATCAGGAGACCTTTTCACCTGTAGCCATGCTAAAATTCATTCGAACATTGCTTGCCATTGCAGCATTTCATGATTATGAAATATGGCAGATGGATGTGAAAACTGCTTTCCTGAATGGATATCTTGATGAAGATATCTATATGGAGCAGCCTTTGGGTTTCACTTTCAGTGATGGTGATCACAAGGTCTGCAAGCTGCAAAGGTCCATCTATGGACTAAAGCAAGCATCTCGGAGTTGGAACATTCGTTTTAATGATGCGATCAAATCGTTTGAGTTCATCAAGAACGAAGAGGAACCGTTGTTTACAAGAAGGTTAATGGGAGTTGCTGTCGTGTTCCTCGTACTGTACGTGGATGACATCCCTCCTGATAGGAAATGATATTCCTATGCTAACATCGGTCAAGGTCTGGTTATCAAAAGAGTTCTCCATGAAAGACCTTGGGGAAGCATCCTACATTTTGGGGATAAAGGTCTATAGGGATAGATCTAAAAGGATGCTTGGCCTATCACAGAAGATGTACATAGAGGAGGTACTGAAGAGGTTCAGTATGGAAAACTCCAAGAGGGGTCCTATTACCCCTTAGGCATGGGATTCATCTCTCCAAAAAGATGTGCCCCAACACATCTGAAGAGATTCAACGCATGAGCAGGATTCCTTATGCTTCTGCAATAGGAAGCCTCATGTATGCCATGCTATGTACTCGACCTGATATAGCCCTTGCTGTGAGTGTCACTAGCAGATATCAGTCGAATCCAAGCGAAGAGCACTGGACAGCTGTGAAGAACATTCTTAAGTACTTAAGAAGAACTAATGATTTGTTCTTGGTCTTTGGAGGAGCATCGGAGTTAAAGATAGAAGGATACACAGATTCAGACTTTATGACTGATATTGATGATAGAAAGTCTACATCTGGACATGTGTTCTTGTGCAATGGTGGTACGGTAAATTGGAAGAGTTTCCAAACAACCGCATCATTGCTGATTCTACCATGGAAGCTGAGTATATCGCCGCCTCTGAGCTGGCAAAGGAAGCCTTCTGGTTCACAGAAATTCATTGCAGGAGCTAGATGTAATGCATCAGATGCCATCACACTCTACTGCGATAATAATGGCGCCATAGCTCTTGCTAAGGAGCCAAGGTCTCATCAGTAAGTCCAAGCACATAGAGCGGCAATTTCCACCTCATACGCAACTATCTCAAAAAGAAATATGTCGAGGTACAGAGAGTAAACTCCGCGAACAATGTGGCAGACCCGCTCACTAAACAGCTAAGTTAGCAGAAGACTGAAGCCCACCTTGAGAAGATGGAACTTAGATATATGGCTGATTGGCTTTAGTTGCAAGTGGGAGATTGTTTAGATGTATGCCCTAAGAAGCCAATCTGGCAGACATATTATTTTCTCTGAGACATAAATTTTGTACTTGACTTTATTATTATTGAATAATAAATGGGCATCTTTTCATTCATATTGTTTATGTGTCTATGAATCGTCCAAGAAATTTAATAAGATGATGATACATATTCTCAAGAGTGAGAATTTTGAGCCATGTATCATTGGTGATTAATTTCTAAATGCTCATGATCAATAGATCATCACGAGGACGGTGATCGATCTGATCAGTGGCACAGATCGCTTTCCTTATGGATGGACGAGACTCGAGTCCACAGTGTAGGGGACACTGAAGTGAGAGTGCAGGTGCTTGTTACAGAACAAGGGTACTGAGCGTTGACCAAGACAAGAAGTCACTTGGATGTCTATCCACCTATCAGTGACTTACTTGATGTTGCAGTAGTGTGATTGGTCCTTTGACCCTGCGTGCTTCGGCTACTCACAGTGAGGTTATTTGTAGTTTGACTGCACATATACATGGTCTCTAGTCATATGGGTCCTTGTTGTGTAGATTGGCTGCAGTAGGTTCACTGTAGGAGTAGGGTATGCCACATACATGGAATCTATCGACCTTGATAGAAGAGGAGTGATCCTATGTGATTTATTAGACAGAGTTCTAAGACCTTGGCCAGGGCAATAATATACAGTGGAGAAAGAGTTTTCCACTATCGAACTCAAGTCGAATAAATCTAGACATATGACAGACGACGGGGTTTGACGAGTTATCCATGACCTCCGG
>NW_024068968.1:0-79870 GCF_009389715.1 Phoenix dactylifera | reverse complement strand
TGAAAAATACAAATCCTTGGTTGAAAAATTTACATATAGTTCAGAAAAACTGAATAGGATACTTAATAGTCAACGAGCAGTATTCAATAGAGCAGGTTTAGGATATAAACCTAAAAATAAGCAAAAACTTCTGAGTAACTTCTTTGTTAAAGCTGGAGAAAGCAAAACTAAGAAAGTAACCTGCTTTGTTGTGGAACTGTAGACATAAAGCAAATGTATGTGACTATAGGAAAAGGAAAACTAAAAGAAAAATTAAAAGGGTATGGGTTCCAAAAGGAACCAATATGACTAACCATGAAGGACCCAAGAAAACTTGGGTACCCTAAGATTATATGATCTGCTTGTGTAGGAGTGTCTTGCAGCCAAGGTCAACAAAAATTGCTGGGTACTTGGATAGTGGCTGCTCAAGACACATGACGGGTGACAAGGATCAATTCTTCACCCTTGAAGCTAAGAAGGGAGGTGCTGTGACTTTTGGAGACAATAACCAGGGTCACATCACTGGTATAGGTAAAGTTCAAATTACCCCTTCTACTTTTATTGATAATGTTCGATATGTTGATGGTCTTAAGCATAATTTATTAAGCATTAGTCAATTATGTGATAGAGGTTATAATGTTATGTTTAAACCATCACTATGCATCATAACAAACCCAAATGACAATAGTTTAGTTTTTAAAGGAATAAGACGTGGAAATGTGTATGTTGTAGACCTTGAGGATCTTGCCAAACACAATCCATGTTTAGTTGTTAATGAAACTAAGGATAATGATGCTAGTTGGTTATGGCACCGTAAGTTAGGTCATGCAAGCAATGGACACAATATCTAAACTAGTTAAAAGAGATTCTGTGATAGGTTTGCCAAAATTAAAATTTGAAAAGAATAAAATATGTGAAGCATGTCAATTTGGCAAACAATCTAGGAACTCATTTAAATCTATAAATTGTGTCTCTACCTCTAGACCTCTAGAACTACTACACATGGACCTATTTGGACCAACTAGAACCACTAGTCTAGGTGGAAATAAATATGATCTAGTCATTGTAGATGATTATTCTAGATACACTTGGGTTATGTTCTTAGCACATAAAGATCAAGCTTTTTCAGTCTTTAAAAAGTTTCATAAGGAAGTAACTAATGCTAGAGATTCTTCAGTCATAGCCATTAGAAGTGACCATGGAACCGAATTTGAAAATCAGTTATTCGATGAGTTTTGTAGTAAAAAGGGAATAACTCATAATTTTTCTGCTCCTAGGACACCACAACAGAATGGAGTTGTAGAGAGGAAAAATAGAACTCTAGAGGAAATGGCTAGAACTATGTTGTGTGAAAGCAACCTCCCTAAAGTACTTTTGGGGAGAAGCCATCAATACTTCATGTCATATATAAATAGAGTTTTATTGAGACCCATTATAAAGAAAACACCTTATGAACTTTGGAAAAACAGAAAACCAAAGGTAAACTATTTTCATGTCTTCGGATGTAGGTGTTTTGTTCATAATAATGGGAAAGATAATCTAGGAAAATTTGACTCAAAATCTGATGAGGCTATATTCTTGGGGTACTCTACAACTAGCAAAGCCTATAGAGTCTTTAATAAAAGAACCCTAGTTATAGAAGAATCTATCCATGTTGTATTTGATGATTCTAGTGATATCTCTTCTAGTAAGAGAGTTAATTTTGATGATGATACGGAAATTCTTGAAGAAAAGATTGATGAGATGACATTACAAGATAATAATCAAAAATTAATTGGAGATGCATCATCAAGCCAAGAGGCTATTGTAGATCATGGGCTAACTAAGGCTTGGAGGTTTGCTCACGGGCATCCTAAGGAATTAATTCTAGATGATCCATCTCAACCCGTTAGGACAAGAGCATCCCTTAGGAACTTAAACACTCATCTAGCTTTCGTTTCACATTTTGAGCCCAAACACATAGAAGAAGCTGAAAAAGATGTAAATTGGATAAATGCAATGCAAGAAGAATTAAACCAATTTACTAGAAACAAGGTATGGAATCTAGTCGAAAGACCTTCAGAATATCCAATTATAGGTACCAAATGGATTTATAAAAATAAACTTGATGAAAATGGAATTGTAATAAGGAATAAGGCTAGACTAGTAGCAAAGGGCTATAATCAAGAAGAAGGTATAGATTTTGATGAAACCTTTGCCCCTGTAGCTAGACTTGAGGCTATTAGATTATTATTAGCATTTGCATGCTCTAAGGATTTCAAGTTATTTCAAATGGATGTAAAAAGTGCATTTCTAAATGGGTATATTAATGAGGAGGTATATGTAGAACAACCCCCTGGTTTTGAAAATCATCAATACCCTAATCATGTTTATAAATTGAACAAAGCACTTTATGGTTTGAAACAAGCACCTAGAGCATGGTATGAAAGACTTAGCAAATTTCTATTAGATCATGAATTCTCTAGGGGAAATGTAGATACAATACTATTTCTAAAAAAGAAAAACAAAGATATGTTATTAGTGCAGATTTATGTTGATGATATTATTTTCGGTGCTACTAACAATCGCCTCTGCGAAGAATTTGCTGACTTGATGCAGAGTGAATTTGAGATGAGCATGATGGGAGAGCTGAATTACTTCCTCGGGCTTCAAATCAAACAATCTGAAGGGGGCATCTTCATCAATCAAGCCAAATACATCAAGGAGATGCTTAAGAAGTTTGATATGGAGGGAAACAAGTCAATCAGCACCCCCATGAGCTCATCATGCAAATTAGACCAAGATGAATCAGGTAAATCTGTAGATCAGAAACTATATAGAGGTATGATAGGATCTTTATTGTATCTTACAGCAAGTAGACCTGATATCATGTTTAGTGTTTGCATGTGTGCTAGATATCAGTCTAATCCTAAGGAATCACATCTAATTGCAGTTAAGAGAATCTTTAAATGTTAGATGTATGCCCTAGAAGCCAATTTGGCTGACACATTGTTGATTCTAGGGACATAATTTTGTACTTGACTATTTATTATTGAATAAATAAAAGGCATCTTTTTCATTCATATTGTTTATGTGTCTATGAATCGTCCAAGAAATTAATAAGATGATGATACATATTCTCAAGAGTTGAGAATTTGAGCCATGTATCATTGGTGATTAATTTCTAAATGCTCCTGATCAAAGGATCATCACGAGGACGGTGATCGATCCGATCAGTGCACAGATCACTCTCCTTCTGGATGGACGAGACTTGAGTCCACAGTGTAGGGACACTGAAGTGATAGTGCAGGTGCTTGTTAGAGAACAAGGGTACTGAGCGTGACCAATACAAGAAGTCACTTGGATGTCTATCCACTCGTCAGTGACTTGCTTGATGTTGCAGTAGTGTGACTGGTCCTTTGACCTGCGGTGCTTTGGCTACTCACAGTGAGGTTATTGTAGTTTGACTGCACACATACATGGTCTCTAGCCATATGGGTCCATGCAGTGTAGATTGGCTGCAGTAAGTTCACTGTAGGAGTAGGGTATGCACCTATATGGAATCTATCGACCTTGATAGATAAGGAGAGATCCTATGTGATTTATAAGACTGAGTTCGTAAGACCTCGGCCGGGGCAGTATGCACAGTGGAGAAAGAGTTTTTCACTATCGAACTCGAGTCGAATAAATCTTGACATATGACAGACGATGAGGTTTGACGAGTTGTCCATGACCTCCGTCCTGTAGGGATCCACGATAGTAGGACTGTATCACACGTTAACTGCACCTAGAGGTTCATCATTCCATTCTGCTGGGTAGCCACTACATGCTGCTAGGTGTCACTGGTGGATGGTGGCACTCATAGAGATTATCTTGATGATCGATAAACCCTAATGAGTTGAGTTGGAATCGTTCCAACCCATTGAAAGGAGTTTTCAATGATATAGTGATAGAGATCACAATATATCTCACTACCAGTCAGAATAGAACCTATGGGGTCACACACACTAGAAGTATTGACCGATCCGATGGTTGAAATCGTGATTAGGAATCACAAGAAATCAATTTGATTGATAAGAAGTTGAAGAAGAACAAAGGGAATTAATTAATTGGACTTGAAACAAGAATCCTACTTCGGGTAGGATACCTAGAGTTCTAATTGGATTAGGACTGGGATTTCTACTTGGAATAGGATTCCTCAATCCTAATGAGATTAGGAGTTTTGAATTAAAATTGGATTCCTACTTGGAGTAGGATTCCTAGAAATCCTAATTGGATTAGGACTTCGGATTCAAATAGAGTCCTAATTAGATTAGGACTAAAATTAAACAAATCCTAATTGGATTAGGATTCCTTAAGTCTAAATTAATTATTAATCTAATGAATCAACATGACTCCTAATTGGATTAGGATTGAAGAGTTCAATTGAGTCATGGTTCATTCAAGTCCTAATTGGATTAGGACTAGTATAGATTGAACCCAATTTGGCCAATCCTAATTAGATTAGGACTAAACCATGAGAGAGGCACCTAATCCTCTTTGGAAGAGGATTAGGTTAACCAAGTAAGAGGGGCATCAGCCCCTCTCATCTTGGATGGTGCGGATTGAAGGAGAGAGAGGGGCCGGCGCACCCCCCTTTCTTTCTTTGGAAAACCATCTAGGGCTCCTACTTTGGAGGAGCCCTTGATGGCTATAAGAAGCACCATGAGGCCGGCGCCCTAGGTATTGGAGCCCTCTTCCCTTGTGCCGTGGCCACCCTCTTCCTCCCTCCTAGTTGCAGCCGCAAGCAAGAAAGAAGGAACCTCCAAGTGTTGGCGGCCTCCTCCTCTTCCTTTTCTTCATCCTGCGCAAGCAACAGAAAGAAGGCTGTGCAGGGGTTCATCTACTTCCTCTTCTTCATCCTTCTTCTTCCTCTTCTCAAGCACTTTCAAGAGTTGAAAGAAAGAGAAGAGATCAGCCATCAAAGGAGTCTTTGCAAGGGAGCTAGCACCCCGGGAAGACAAGAAAGCTTTGATCGGTTCTCTACTTCGTGTGGATACCCGTAGAGGCCGGACGTTTGAACGGTTTCAAACGAACCCTCTTCCAAAACCACGAATTCAGATTCGCGGTGATCATCTACCCGCGCAAGGTGAAGATTTGATCTTCCTATTAGTTCTAAAAGTTTTAATTCTTACCTAATTACGAAAGGTCTCGAAACAAGCGTTCATGCGATGAACGTCGAACCCGTGCATGCCGATTCCGCTGCCATCTGAAAAATTTTTGAAATATCAGCGGCGTGGGCGGGTTCCCAACAGTGGTATCAGAGCCTAGGCTTCGTAGATTAAGGTAAGAATTAAATATCTAAAGGCATATTAGATCTGAAAATTAAATGATCATGCATGCTGAAAAATTCTGCATGCAGATTTTTTTCAGGGGTGCTGATTTTTTACATGCTGATTTTTATGTGATAAAAAGATGATTCTAATTGCATTGTTAATGGGATTACAAAGTTTAGAATCATGATTAGCATGATCAGCGACCTATGTCATGATATAATCAGTTAAGTTTCAGATCTGAAAATTATAATTGTAGCATACGGTGATGATCATAGGATTCAACCCCTTTTGGTATCAAATGTAATGACCTGCGATGTGATCTGCGATGTCATGTAATTTTTCAGATGCTTGCATGCATCTTATTTGATGTTTTGAGAGGCCTGCGTGCCTCCTAAAAGGAGATGTAAATTATTTTTATTTTTATTTTACATCTGGTTGTATTTCTGTGATGTGATGTACATCAACGATCAAGTCGAAGACGATGCATGAGATGAACAGGGGTCTAAGCGGTTGATGGCGATGGGATCAAGAGTTGATCAAGGATCGAATCAAGGAAGCTTGGATCCAATTCAAGAGTTGAAGACCACTTGATCGATTGATGTGCATGTGCTTGTAATACGACCTAATTAGAATCCATGATCATCACCTAGTTAAAGTTTAGCTTTAATTTGATGCCGCGATTATAACTGCCTGCAATGCGCCGTTTGCATGTGATGTGAATGAGAGTCGGGTAGATAGGTCTACATGTGATGTAGCAAACCCAATTGAGACCTAAATCAAAACCTCCTCAATCAAGTCGAGAGTGAACCGACATGAGCAAGTCATATTAGATTAATTGATCTAATTGGTGTCTAGGAAAGCATGAAAGGTGGTTACTTAATTAGGACCTTACTCTCTGAGTAAGGGAAGCCTCCCACCTGCTTACCTGGCCAATTGTTCGATTACTTCTTATGAAAGGCTCAAGTTGCAAACACTAAGACCTGATTAACCAATATTAAGTCAATAGGTCTTCCACTGTAGTAGAGCTGCTAAGGCCTTTCTGATGTTGACTTGTCTCGGCTGGATACAGTGGTCAAGTTGCATTGGGGGGCTGGACCTCTCTATAGACATGAGATGTTGTAGGGTAAAGGTGGGGTTGGGCACCAATAACTGTTAGGTGAGGACCCAATGACGACTTTATTCCTACGGTTATACGATGGGTCTGACTTAACTAAGAAATGGGACCAATAACTGTTAGGTGAGGTCTTCATGGCTTAGAGACCAAGTTGCACTGCAACATGCTTGAGAAGCATTGTACAAGAGTTGTACACTCATCCATCTATGTGTCACCAATAACTGTTAGGTGAGGTGGCATGTGAATTGGTGGGACCGCAGTACCCACTAGAAACCCTAGTCGTGTGGGATTTCCGTTTTCCTACCAGGGGAGTGTGAGGAATTCGAGAAAATAGTGGGAGTCATATTTGTTCTAAAAGACCTTAGGACAGATTAGGATCAAGTACAAAAGTCTAACTAGAATCTTTACTCTCTGCAGATACAATGTCGGCTTCAAACCCTTTGACCCGTATTCTTGAGACCAACCGACTGACCGGAACCAATTACAAGGACTGGCTTAGAAATCTCAAAATAGTTTTGGACTGTGAGAAGATAGGCTATATACTCGATTCAGATATCCCCACATTACCAGCACATTCCACTGATGTTCAGCGTGAGATGCATAAAAAGTGGTTGGACGATGACATTAGAGTAAAATGCTATATGATGGCATCTATGTCTAATGAACTCCAATGCCAGCATGAAAATATAAAGACTGCTAGGGACATACTGGCACACCTACAAGAGTTGTATGGTGAGCAGAGTCGCACAGCTCGTTTTGAAGTGTCCAAGAGGCTTTTCAAAGCGAAGATGCGCGAAGGGCAGTCTGTCCATGATCACGGTCTGACCATGATCAAGGACCTAGAGGAGCTTGAGAAGCTCGGTATGGACATGCACAAGGAATTGCAAGTGGATTTGATCCTACAGTCACTTCCTGATTCATTTGGTCAGTTTATAGTAAACTACCACATGAATAAGATTGAATGCACTAAGACTGAACTAATCAACATGTTGGTAACTGCTGAGGGAGCCTTGAAAGGTTCAAGGGACAATGTCCTCGCTGCTGAGTTGACTTCTGGTTCCAAGAGAAAGTCTACTTGGAAGAAAAAGAAGCCTACAAAGAAGCAGAAGAAAGACAAGAAGCCAAAGAAGGAAGTTCAAAAGAAAAAGGCTAACGACAAAGGAAAATGTTTCCACTGCAATGTCAAAGGCCACTGGAAGAGAAACTGTCCTTCATACCTCGAGAGCCTGAAGAACAAGAAAGGTGACACACCTTCAGAAGGTATAGACTTGCTCATTATTGAAACTAATCTAACGGTTTCTTCTACTTCTAGTTGGGTCATAGATTCTGGTTCTAGTGCTCATTTGTGCACTACCATGCAGGGTCTAAAGGAAAGTAGAAGGCTGGCGGAAGGTGCGATAACCCTTCGGGTTGGCAACGGGGCAAAAGTTGCTGCTGTGGCTGTAGGCACCTACCATCTGCGACTACCGTCTGGATTTAGTTTAATACTTAGAGACTGCTATTATGTACCTGTTGCTAGCAGAAATTTGATTTCTGTTTCATGTCTAGCACAGGAAGGTCATGTTTTTACATTTGACAAAGACTGCTGTTCTATTTATTTAAGAAATAAAATAGTAGCACGTGGTTTTATGATTGACAGTCTCTATCATTTACATATGGATGTATCTGTGAATGTTACCGAGCAAGATGTGAGTGCCAAAGGATCCAAAAGATCCAGAGATGAGATAAACCAAAGATATTTGTGGCACCTCAGACTTGGCCATATTGGAGAAGATAGAATGAACAAAATGGATAAAGATGGGCTCTTAGGCTCATTGACTTCCGAGTCATATCCAGTTTGCGAGTCCTGTCTTCAAGAAAAGATGGCTAGACTACCCTTTGTAGGACATGGGGAGAGGACCACTGAAATACTTACCCTAGTACATACAGATGTATGTGGCCCATTCGATGTGCTAGCTAGGGGACGTTATTCATACTTCATTACCTTTACCGATGATTATTCACGGTATGGGTATGTGTATCTTATGAGACACAAGTCTGAATCCTTTGAAAAGTTCAAAGAGTTCAAGAATGAAGTAGAAAAACAAACTGGAAAACCTCTTAAGGCTCTTCGATCAGATCGGGGAGGAGAATACCTTAGTGGGGAATTCCGGGACTATCTCAAAGAAAACGGCATAGTCTCACAATGGACACCTCCGGGTACACCTCAACTCAACGGGGTGTCAGAGAGGAGAAATCGGACCCTATTGGATATGGTCAGGTCCATGATGAGCTTCACTGATTTACCTATGTTCCTTTGGGGAGATGCCTTACTCACAGCGATTTATTTATTGAATAGAGTTCCCTCTAAATCCGTTCCTACCACACCGTATGAGATATGGCATGGTAAGAAACCAAGTCTGGGTCATCTCAAGATTTGGGGATGTCCGGCCCACGTCAAGCGACTACAGGCGAACAAGTTAGAGGCTAGGACCATAAGTGCTCGTTTTATAGGATATCCTAAAGAGTCATTAGGATACAATTTTTACGTCTCAGAGGATCACAATGTGTTTGTGAGCCGTCATGCCATCTTCTTGGAAAATCAGTTTATCCTTGATAGAGGCAGTGGGAGGAAAATTGAGCTTGAAGAGAAAGTCTCTGAAAAGCAACGAGTCATGGATCCTATAGAACCCATTCATACAGAGCCAGTACACGATGTCCCTCGACCACCTCGTAGATCTAGTAGGGTCTCCCATCCTCCCGATAGATACTTAGGTATACTAGAAGAGGATACAGAGGAAATGTTCCTAGTGGGGGATAGGGATCACATACAGGATCCCAAAACCTACAACGAGGCGATATCTGATATCGATTCCGAGAAATGGCTGGAAGCTATGAAGTCAGAGATAGACTCCATGCATTCCAACCAAGTCTGGACCTTAGTAGATCCACCAGAAGGTATTGTACCTATTGGATGCAAATGGATCTACAAAAGGAAGATAGGTTCGGATGGAGAGGTAGAGACCTATAAGGCAAGGCTTGTGGCGAAAGGGTATAGTCAGCGCGAAGGTATTGACTATCAGGAGACCTTTTCACCTGTAGCCATGCTAAAATCCATCCGAACATTGCTTGCCATTGCAGCATTTCATGATTATGAAATCTGGCAGATGGATGTGAAAACTGCTTTCCTGAATGGATATCTTGATGAAGATATCTATATGGAACAGCCTTTGGGTTTCACTTCCAGTGATGGAGATCACAAGGTCTGCAAGCTGCAAAGGTCCATCTATGGACTAAAGCAAGCCTCTCGGAGTTGGAACACTCGTTTCGATGAAGCAATCAAAACGTTTGATTTCATCAAAAACGAAGAGGAACCGTGTGTTTACAAAAAGGTTAGTGGGAGTGCTATCATTTTTCTCGTACTGTACGTAGATGACATTCTCCTAATTGGGAATGATATTCCTATGCTAACCTCGGTCAAGGTCTGGTTGTCAAAAGAATTCTCCATGAAAGACCTTGGGGAAGCATCCTATATTTTGGGAATAAAGGTCTATAGAGATAGATCTAAAAGGATGCTTGGCCTGTCACAGAAAATGTACATAGAGGAGGTGCTGAAGAGGTTCAGCATGGAAAACTCCAAGAGGGGTCTCTTACCCCTAAGGCATTGAATTCATCTCTCCAAGAAGATGTGCCCCAACACATCTGAGGAGATTCAACGCATGAGCAAGATTCCTTATGCATCGGCAATAGGAAGCCTCATGTATGCCATGCTATGTACACGACCTGATATAGCTCTTGCTGTGAGTGTCACAAGCAGATATCAGTCGAATCCAGGTGAAGAACACTGGACAGCTGTGAAGAATATTCTTAAGTACTTGAGAAGAACTAAAGATTTATTCTTGATTTTTGGAGGATCATCAGAGTTAAAGGTAGAAGGGTACACAGATTCAGACTTCATGACTGATGTCGATGACAGGAAGTCAATATCTGGATACGTGTTCTTGTGCAATGGTGGTACGGTGAATTGGAAGAGTTCTAAACAACCGATCATTGCTGATTCGACTATGGAAGCCGAATACATCGCCGCCTCTGAAGCTGCTAAGGAAGGCTTCTGGTTCAAGAAATTCATTGCAGAGCTGGATGTGATGACATCAGATGCCATAACACTCTACTGCGATAACAATGGCGCCATAGCCCTTGCTAAGGAGCCAAGGTCTCATCAGAAGTCTAAGCATATAGAGCGGCGCTTTCACCTCATACGCGACTATGTGGAGAAGAAATATGTAGAGGTGCAGAGAGTAGACTCCGCGGATAACGTGGCAGACCCTTTCACTAAGCAGCTGAGTCAGCAAAAGACTGAAGCCCACCTTGAGAAGATGGAACTAAGATATATGACCAATTGGCTTTAGTGCAAGTGGGAGATTGTTAGATGTATGCCCTAGAAGCCAATTTGGCTGACACATTGTTGATTCTAGGGACATAATTTTGTACTTGACTATTTATTATTGAATAAATAAAAGGCATCTTTTTCATTCATATTGTTTATGTGTCTATGAATCGTCCAAGAAATTAATAAGATGATGATACATATTCTCAAGAGTTGGGAATTTGAGCCATGTATCATTGGTGATTAATTTCTAAATGCTCCTGATCAAAGGATCATCACGAGGACGGTGATCGATCCGATCAGTGCACAGATCACTCTCCTTCTGGATGGACGAGACTTGAGTCCACAGTGTAGGGACACTGAAGTGATAGTGCAGGTGCTTGTTAGAGAACAAGGGTACTGAGCGTGACCAATACAAGAAGTCACTTGGATGTCTATCCACTCGTCAGTGACTTGCTTGATATTGCAGTAGTGTGACTGGTCCTTTGACCTGCGGTGCTTTGGCTACTCACAGTGAGGTTATTGTAGTTTGACTGCACACATACATGGTCTCTAGCCATATGGGTCCATGCAGTGTAGATTGGCTGCAGTAAGTTCACTGTAGGAGTAGGGTATGCACCTATATGGAATCTATCGACCTTGATAGATAAGGAGAGATCCTATGTGATTTATAAGACTGAGTTCGTAAGACCTCGGCCGGGGCAGTATGCACAGTGGAGAAAGAGTTTTTCACTATCGAACTCGAGTCGAATAAATCTTGACATATGACAGACGATGGGGTTTGACGAGTTGTCCATGACCTCCGTCCTGTAGGGATCCACGATAGTAGGACTGTATCACACGTTAACTGCACCTAGAGGTTCATCATTCCATTCTGCTGGGTAGCCACTACATGCTGCTAGGTGTCACTGGTGGATGGTGGGACTCATAGGGATTATCTTGATGATCGATAAACCCTAATGAGTTGAGTTGGAATCGTTCCAACCCATTGAAAGGAGTTTTCAATGATATAGTGATAGAGATCACAATATATCTCACTACCAGTCAGAATAGAACCTATGGGGTCACACACACTAGAAGTATTGACCGATCCGATGGTTGAAATCGTGATTAGGAATCACAAGAAATCAATTTGATTGATAAGAAGTTGAAGAAGAACAAAGGGAATTAATTAATTGGACTTGAAACAAGAATCCTACTTTGGGTAGGATACCTAGAGTTCTAATTGGATTAGGACTGGGATTCCTACTTGGAATAGGATTCCTCAATCCTAATGAGATTAGGAGTTTTGAATTAAAATTGGATTCCTACTTGGAGTAGGATTCCTAGAAATCCTAATTGGATTAGGACTTCGGATTCAAATAGAGTCCTAATTAGATTAGGACTAAAATTAAACAAATCCTAATTGGATTAGGATTCCTTAAGTCTAAATTAATTATTAATCTAATGAATCAACATGACTCCTAATTGGATTAGGATTGAAGAGTTCAATTGAGTCATGGTTCATTCAAGTCCTAATTGGATTAGGACTAGTATAGATTGAACCCAATTTGGCCAATCCTAATTAGATTAGGACTAAACCATGAGAGAGGCACCTAATCCTCTTTGGAAGAGGATTAGGTTAACCAAGTAAGAGGGGCATCAGCCCCTCTCATCTTGGATGGTGCGGATTGAAGGAGAGAGAGGGGCCGGCGCACCCCCCTTTCTTTCTTTGGAAAACCATCTAGGGCTCCTACTTTGGAGGAGCCCTTGATGGCTATAAGAAGCACCATGAGGCCGGCGCCCTAGGTATTGGAGCCCTCTTCCCTTGTGCCGTGGCCACCCTCTTCCTCCCTCCTAGTTGCAGCCGCAAGCAAGAAAGAAGGAACCTCCAAGTGTTGGCGGCCTCCTCCTCTTCCTTTTCTTCATCCTGCGCAAGCAACAGAAAGAAGGCTGTGCAGGGGTTCATCTACTTCCTCTTCTTCATCCTTCTTCTTCCTCTTCTCAAGCACTTTCAAGAGTTGAAAGAAAGAGAAGAGATCAGCCATCAAAGGAGTCTTTGCAAGGGAGCTAGCACCCCGGGAAGACAAGAAAGCTTTGATCGGTTCTCTACTTCGTGTGGATACCCGTAGAGGCCGGACGTTTGAACGGCTTCAAACGAACCCTCTTCCAAAACCACGAATTCAGATTCGCTGTGATCATCTACCCGCGCAAGGTGAAGATTTGATCTTCCTATTAGTTCTAAAAGTTTTAATTCTTACCTAATTACGAAAGGTCTCGAAACAAGCGTTCATGCGATGAACGTCGAACCCGTGCATGCCGATTCCGCTGCCATCTGAAAAATTTTTGAAATATCAGCGGCGTGGGCGGGTTCCCAACATTAAATACCTAATAGGAACTAAGAATATAGGTTTATGGTATTCTAAAGAATCTAGCCTAAAATTAATAGGATACACAGATTCAGACTTTGCTGGATGTAAACTTGATAGAAAAAGTACCAGCGGGTCTTGTCAATTTCTAGGAGAAAACTTAATCTCATGGTTTAGCAAGAAACAAAACTCGGTTGCATTATCTACTGCTGAAGCTGAATATGTTGCAGCCGGGAGTTGTTGTGCTCAAATCTTATGGATCAAACAACAATTAGAAGATTATGGCATTAAACAAGATAAAATACCCATTAATTGTGATAATACAAGTGCCATTAATCTAACTAAGAATCCAATTCAGCATTCAAGAACTAAACATATTGAGATAAGACATCACTTCATAAGAGATCATGTACTGAATGGTGATGTGACACTACAATTTGTTTGTACTGATGATCAATTAGCTGACATTTTTACAAAACCCCTAAGTGAAGAGAGATTTAGTGTGCTTAGGAGGGGATTAGGAGTGATTGATCCATGCTAGTGGTGTTTTCCACTAGTTCATTGATTTTGATGATTAGATTGTGGTTAATTTAGAGTTTCTTTACAATGATCATCAAATCAGATCATAACTTAGTGATTTTTCCTCATTCGGCACGAACATAGCATGATTTTTAGGTGCGTGCCAGAGTTCGAGACGACTCGAGTAAGTTTCAGAGTCGGCTCGTAAGGGGGAGTCGACTCGCACATTTACGGGAGTCGACTCGAAAACAATGGCAGCAGAGGGGGAGTCGACTCGCATACAGTAAGGAGTCGACTCGAGGTCAACAGGCGCCTAAGGAGAGTCGACTCGCGCATATTTTGGAGTCGACTCGAGGTCGAGTCGACTCGCGACTCAGTGGAGTCGACTCGCAGTCGGGATCCGACTTTTTAACCCTAACTCCATCGTTTAGAAAACACTTATTTTCACCGCCGCCACTGTTCAAAACCCTAGAGCCGACTCCTAGATCGTCTCCGGCCGCCCCTAGGTCTTTTTCCGTCGATCTTTCATAGTCCATTAGGTTTCTCATCCCATTCTAGGTCAACCATGCCTCGCAAAACCACTGTCCCAAGCCGGAAGAGGCCCCATTCCGCAACCGGCACCGAGCGATGCTCCAAAGCTCGGAACGATCCCGCGAGGGCACAACCTCCGGCTCGTTCCCCGCCAAGGGCGGTTCCCTCGAGGCCGTGCGCCGGGAAGGCGGTCTCCACCGGGAGATACGTCGATTTCGACTATCTCTTTCGGGAGGGCTTTACGATAGGAGATAGACTTAGGGCCCAGGGTTTAGAGTACTTTTGTTCCCTAGACCTCCCCACATACCCTGGCCTAATTAGAGAGTTCTATGGTACTGTCCATAGGGGGAATGGGGGAATAGAGGGAACCGTAGCCGGTGTCCCATTGTTTATTTTCGAGGATTTCATAGCCCAAGTCCTCCACCTTCCACAGTTAGGGGTGGCTCCCACACACCCCGAAGATAGGACTGAGGCCCTTACGGCCATTCTAGGGCATCCACCCCAGTCCCCTTTAGATGAGGTGTCCGCCAGCTCACTTTCAGTTGAGATGCGGCTCCTCTTGAGCATCATTTCTCGGTCTTTGTTCCCAAAGACCGGACGGTTCGATTTTGTGTCTGAGAGGGACCTAGCCCTCATGTACTACATTCTTCAGGATACCCCCATAAACTTTCCCAAGATGATATATAGATACCTATGTGAGCCACTAGATAGACCTAGGCTCACCCTCCCCTATGGCATGATGTTCACCCTTATCTTTAGGGAGGCCGAGATCCCTATTCCTGAGGGGGAACCCTCTCGCGCATTGCGATGGACAGATCGCATGCGACCGGGGACCCTACACAGGATGGGGTTTCGGAAGGTAGAGGGGACCTGGGTTAGGAAGTCTTCCACCTCCACACATACCACCAGACATTCCCCTAGTCCTGAGCCAGACTCAGATTATCCTGACTTTCCCTCCACTTCTGCTCCTACCACCTCAGCCAGACCCTCCTCCTCAGCTCCTCAGCCCATGGAGGTCCGGATCGCTCCTGAGCAGCTCCGGGAGTTGCGCCAGGAGATAGTTAGAGACCTGCGGGATGATCTACTTCGGGAGCTCCGGGGTTCAGTGCCTGCTCCCTCTCCTGCACCATCTTCAGCGTTGGTCCCTTCCTTGACAGCCGTGACTGACATGACGGCCCATGTACGGGAAGAGATCTACAACGTGAGGAGCTTGATCCAGGCCCAGTTCTCCAGTATGAGTGAGGTCACGAGCACCACTCGGAAGATGCGCGATGACATAGGACATGACATGCGCACCACTACTCAGGGGGCAAAGCGCTTGGCGAATGTACTGATCGCCAAGCTGGACACACTGCAGGAGACCCTGACTGAGCTCTCCACTACACATAGCAGGGCCACCTCATCCATTATCTCTCAGCTCGGGCATGTTACAGATGCGGTCACTCTCCTCATGAAGCAGAACAGATTGAGAGGAGGAGCCACATCCTCGAGAGGAGGAGCCACATCCTCGAGAGGAGGAGCCACATCCTCGAGGAGACCTTAGCTGCTTTTTGCTTTATTTTGACATGTATTCCTTTTTGCTTTACTTATTGTATTCTCAAATGTATTTACATACAAATCAATACAATGAGTAGACATATTCTCTTCAATTCTGTGCCAATTGATCTCTGTTTGCTTGTGTGTTCTATTCACTTCCTTTTTGATACGATGACAAAAAGGGGGAGAAATACTTAATAGATATGTAAATGGAATCAACATAAAAGGAATCAAAATGAGAATTAAAACATAATTTGTTCCTAGTGGATTTGGTACCTCGAGGCTCATTATCTCTCTGTTGGGGCTCCTAATGAGTAATCTCCAGAATCTATTCAAGGGATATTCGGAGATTAGCTGAATCCTACTCAAGAACAAATTGACAGATTTTCCCTCTAAAAACCAAAAATTTCAGTTCAAAAACTTCAATGCATTAAAAGGAAATTCAGAGAATCAAAACAAAGTTGAATGCATATGTTGAGGGAGAGAATCTAAATTTTTAAGAAAGCTAAATCATTAAATATATATAAGCCAAACAATTGATTGCATGATATGAAGGCTTATATAATTCCAAATGAAAGGGGGAGCTTTAATTCCAAAATTTATTGTTTCACAACTTTCAAGCTTGGATAAATTAAATAACCAGACACTTGAATTCATTTATGGATTTTATTTCCTTGTTTATTGAGCAATTCACTTTACATATACTCAATGTTTTGTCATCATCAAAAAGGGGGAGATTGTGGAGTGATTGATCATAACCCTATTTGATTTTGATGAGCTCAAAGCATCTGAGTATATCTCTTGTTTACTAATGAATTCAATTGAGTGTTTCAGTGAAAATCTTGTCTAAAGTGTTTCTAGACTTGGTTCATAATATTTTGGATAAGTTAAGAAGTCAGTTTGAACCAAAGTCTGAGACTCAAGTCGACTCCAGAGTATTACGAGTCGACTCCAAGCGTATCAGAATCACTGGCACGGGCTCGAGTCGACTCCGGATCATTACGAGTCGACTCCGACTGAGAACAGACGGACGAGCAGAAAGCATCAACTCAAAACCTGTCAGCGAGTCGACTCCTGAAGTGCGCGAGTCGACTCCGATGTTTACCGAGTCGACTCCGGAGTAGTATGAGTCGACTCCAAGGAGTTACAGACAGAAAAGTCAGAGAGCGAATTTCGACCCTGAGATTCGAGTCGACTCCTGTAGAACGCGAGTCGACTCCGATGGTTGGTAGGTCGACTCCAAAGAAAGCGAGAGTCGACTCTCAGTGGTTCACAAGGCAAAAGTCAGAGAGCAGTTTTCGGAGTCTGAGATTCGAGTCGACTCCCGCAATGCGCGAGTCGACTCCGAGACAGCGCGACCCCAAAAAGACAGAAGACCGAATTATTGTCTCTGAGAGCCGAGTCGACTCCCAGACAGCTCGAGTCGACCCCAAGGCAGCGCTACACCAAAAAGGCCGAAGGCCATGTTTCGGCAACTGAGAGCCGAGTCGACTCCAGAACAGTCCGAGTCGACTCCAAGACTGGACGAGCCAAAAGACAGAAGATCGGGAGTTCGGGCTCTGAGCGCCGAGTCGACTCCCAGGATTGTCGAGTCGACTCGAGTGGGCCAAGTTGAAAATTGGCTCCGTGGACTTCATGGGATGAGCCGACTCCGAAAATGCCAAGTCAGCTCCAGAAGTTGGCGAGTCGACTCCGGGTCAAGTCGAGTCGACTCCCAGTCGAAGAGGCCACTTTAATTCAAATCCAGAACAGTTGCCGAGTCGACTCCAGAAAAGCATGAGTCGACTCCCGCTACAGCCGAGTCGACTCCTGATCGCGCGAGTCGACTCCGACCCCCAACGGACATATTGTCAGGTTGTGCAGAGTGTGCAGAACGGGCAGAAAAAGGTGTCTAACGGCTAGTTTCCGTGGGGGATGGCTTAAATAGCCACAGAGGACTGTAGCAAGGCAGAGAACTACTATTCCACTCAAAGAAATCAAGCATTCAATCTCTGCAACCTGATTTTCAACGGAAAAGAAGGAAGAGCGCCATTAACTCCATCCAGCTACCTCTTCCCAGCAATTAAAGGAGTCTCCTCCTGCCTTCAAGTCGACCAGACATTCAAGAGGAGACCCGAAGTTCAAGAAGCCCTACTCTACTCCAACTCAAACGTGTTTGAGGGCTCTTAACTTCTCTCTAGTTTATATTGTTATTTATCTGCTTTTGAGAAGCTCTGTTTTTCTGTTTGTTGTCATTATTTCCATCTTGTCTTTGCTTGATTCAATCGGGGGATTGAATCAAGGGTGTGGAGGTTGGTTGGTGAGCCGAGGGTAAAACCAACGTGTAAGGGTTCGATTGTGATCCCGAGAAAACAATCGGGGTGGTTCTAGTCGGTGAGCCTAGGAAAACCGACCGAGTTCGTTGTGAGCTCGTAAAACAACAAGTTGGGTTGTGAGCTTGTAAAACAACCGGCTGTAATCCAAAGGGTTATAGTGAATTCCCAAGTGAGACTTGGGGAGTGGACGTAGGAGCAAGGGTTAGCTCCGAACCACTATAAACATTGTGTTTGTGATTGCTTGTCTCTCTCTCTCTCATTCTCATTTCACTCACAGCACCTAGCAACTAATTAATCATCTTGCAAAAGTATTAATTAGTCATCCACAAACGTTTTAAATTGCAAAAGTATTAATTAGTCATCCACAAACGTTTTAAATTGCAAAATTATTTTAAAACCCAATTCACCCCCCCCTCTTGGGTTGTCTATCTGGGCAACAAGACTCCACGGATAACGTGGCAGACCCGTTCACTAAGCAGCTGAGTCAGCAGAAGACTGAAGCCCACCTTGAGAAGATGGGCCTAAGATATATGACCAATTGGCTTTAGTGCAAGTGGGAGATTGTTAGATGTATGCCCTAGAAGCCAATCTGGCTGACACATTGTTAATTCTAGGGACATAATTTTGTACTTGACTATTTATTATTGAATAAATAAAAGGCATCTTTTCATTCATATTATTTATGTGTCTATGAATCGTCCAAGAAATTAATAAGATGATGATGCATATTCTCAAGAGTTGAGAATTTGAGCCATGTATCATTGGTGATTGATTTCTAAATGCTCCTGATCAATGGATCATCACGAGGACGGTGATCAATCCGATCAGTGCACAGATCACTTTCCTTCTGGATGGACGAGACTTGAGTCCACAGTGTAGGGACACTGAAGTGATAGTGCAGGTGCTTGTTAGAGAACAAGGGTACTGAGCGTGACCAAGACAAGAAGTCACTTGGATGTCTATCCATTCGTTAGTGACTTGCTTGATGTTGCAGTATTATGACTGGTCCTTTGACCTGCGGTGCTTCAGCTACTCACAGTGAGGTTATTGTAGTTTGACTACACGTATACATGGTCTCTAGTCATATGGGTCCTTGTAGTGTAGATTGGCTGCAGTAAGTTCACTGTAGGAGTAGGGTATGCACTCACATGGAATCTATCGACTTTGATAGAAGAGGAGTGATCCTATGTGATTTATTAGACTGAGTTCTAAGACCTTGGCCAGGGCACTAATATAAAGTGGAGAAAGAGTTTTCCACTAACGAACTCGAGTCGAATAAATCTTGACATATGACAAACGAAGGGGTTTGACGAGTTATCCATGACCTCCGTCCTGTAGGGATCCACGATAGTAGGACTGTATCACACGATAACTGCACCTAGAGGTTCATCATTCTATTCTACTGGGTAGCCACTACATGCTGCTAGGTGTCACTGGTGGATGGTGGGACTCACAGGGATTATCTCGATGATCGATAAACCCTAATGAGTAGAGTTGGAATCGTTCCAATCCATTGAAAGGAGTTTTCAATGATATTGTGATAGAGATCATAATATATCTCACTACCAGTCAGAGTAGAACCTATGGGGTCACACACACTAGAAGTATTGACCGATCCGATGGTTGAATTGTGATTAGGAATCACAAGTAATCAATTAGATTGATATTCAGTTGAAGAAGGAACAAATGGAATTAATTAATTGGACTTAACACAAATCCTACTTCGAGTAGAATTCCTAGAGTCCTAATTGGATTAGGACTGAAAATCCTAGTTGGAGTAGGATTCCTACAATCCTAATTAGATTAGGAGTTTTGAATTAAAATTAGATTCCTACTTGGAGTAGGATTCCTAGAGTCCTAATCGGATTAGGACTTCGGATTCAAATTAGAGTCCTAATTGGATTAGGACTAAAATTAAATAAGTCCTAATTGGATTAGGGTTTCTTAAGACCTAATTAATTATTAATCTCATGAATCAACATGACTCCTAATTGGGTTAGGATTGAAGAGTTCAATTGAGTCATGGTTCATTCAAGTTCTAATTGGATTAGAACTAGCATAGATTGAACCCGATTGATTCATGATTTGGTTAAACCCTAATTAGATTAGGACTAAACCAAATAGGGGCCACCTAATCCTCCTTAGAGGAGGACTAGGGCAACATGAGAGGGAGGGGCTCACGCCCCTCCTCCTTTGATTCTTTGGTGCGGCAACACAAGAGGGGCCGGCGCCCCTCTTGGTAATGGATCAAGGGCTCCTAATTTGTAGGAGCCCTAGATGCTATTTAAGAGGAGGTTTTTGGAGGCTGACCTAATAGATGAAGCCCTCTTCCTCTTGTGCCGTGGCCACCCTCTCCCCTTCCCTTGTTTCAAGCCGCAAGCAAGAAGAAAGGAAAAAGGAAGCTTGGCGGCCTCCTCCCTCCTCCTTTGCTTCATCCAATGCAAGGGAAAGACTAGGGCAGCAAGATGCTTTGATTCTTCTTCATCATCCCTTCTTCTTCTTCCTCCTCTCAAGCACAATCAAGGATTGATTGAAAGAGAGGAGATCAGCCATCAAAACATATCTCTGCAAGGGAGCTAGCACCCCGGGGAGATTAGAGCGTTTGGATTGGTCCTCTGCTTCGTGTGGATACCCGTAGAGGCCGGGCACTTGAACGGCTTCAAGCGAACCTTCATCCTAAACCACGAACTTCAGTTTGCGGTGATCATCTACCCGCACAAGGTGAAGATCTGATCTTCTAAAGGTTTTAAAAGTTTTTAATCCTTATCTATCTACGAACGATTTTTGAACAACGTTCATGCGATGAACGGTTGATCCCGCGCATGCCTCTTCCGCTGCATCTGAATTTTTTTAAATTTCAGCGGCATGATCGGGGTTTTCTAACAAAGACTTGATTGCTTCCGACTACAAGCCAAAGTAATCATAAAAAAAAATTATAACTAATTTCCAGCATGAATCATCTAAGTCTAGCACAAATTATCTACTCTAAT
The DNA here is from genome assembly GCF_009389715.1 of Phoenix dactylifera. NCBI lineage: Eukaryota > Viridiplantae > Streptophyta > Magnoliopsida > Arecales > Arecaceae > Phoenix > Phoenix dactylifera. Next base: position 58,878 of record NW_024068968.1, on the reverse strand, counting down.
GATAAGCATGACCTGTCTAACCTAGCATGATGCATCTGATCATTAAATCATTAAACATGAAATCGATATCACATGAATATCTCCTCCAAACCACAGGTGTTGGATTCGATGAAATAGATCAATCTATGTAAAATATTTTATGCAAGATAAATATTTCACATAAATTGGATAAATCATAAGATCAATTGATAAATTCTTCATCATGCAACAATCTTATAATACAAACTCAAATCAATAAAAATAAAACAAATACTCCTCTATGGCTTCATCGAACCTCTAAACCGAGGTTCAGCTGCTCATGGTGCTTGTCATCTCCATTGGTTGGCTGAAGAACACCTTTGCCATCCGCCTCAAACCCTCTCTATTTTTTATTCTCTTCTCTCTTTTTTTTTGGTTTTCTTTTTCTCTTCAAAACAGAGCAAGCTCTGTTTTTTTCTTGGAACCGTGCTCTCCCCTCCCACCGAACGCCGCCCTCCTCCTTTTATAGTGGATCAATGGCGTCAATCCGTGGAATGGCTGGATCTTGGGAGGGATCCGTGGAGCGCCGGATTGATTGTAGATGGCCGGAAATGAAGCTGGCCGCTGGATCGACGGGAGGTGGAGGGAAAAAGATGAGATGGCCGCGGGATCGATGGGAGGTTGATGCGGAGTGTCTGGATCTCGGAGAAGCCGGGGACTGAGCTGTAGATAAATGCCGAGCTGGGTTTCCGGCTGTTGGGAGCCGATCACGGCTTGGTGCTAGGGATGAATCCGGACGGAAAGACGTTGCAGGTGTTCGGGTGCTGGGTGATTGCTGGATCGGAGGCGTTACGATCGGAAGAAGAGGCGGGGGATTCGGTCGCTGGCTGCACCGCATGGGACTCGTGGCCGGAACGGGCTGATTGGAGGAATTGATTCTCGACGGTTGGTCCGGCTCGTTGATTGCAGCGGAAGAGTGATCGCCGGCGGAGCATCCGAGAATGAAGACGATGCCATAGTTGGATGCGGAAGACGCCCGGCTGATTTCCCTCTTGGATTTGGCACGCGGCTGATGGAAGATCGGGTTGTTTTGATGGAAGGAAATGAATGAGGCGGGATCACGGGAAGGATTGGCAGCGGGAGGAAGAAGATAAACAGTGGGATTTATATATATATATTATTATTTATTTATTTATTTATTTATTTATTTTACTTTACACTGTTCATATGAACAGTGTTTTCACGGGACACTGTTCATATGAACAGTGTTTTCAAGGGACACTGTGAATCCAGTAATTCTTCCCAAAATTATTTTTATTTATTTTATTATTATTTTTTTTGTTTTAAAATTATAAATTTTATATGAAGGCACGCAAGGAATTGGTTGGGAATTGACTTTGGGTTTGAGGTGGATCATGATCGTTGATTTGCTTGAACTTACTCTCGAGCCCAATGTCGTTTAAATTTAATTCTTGCTAAACTGCTTCAGACCGAACTCGACCAGATAAAATAAATAAGACCGTGACTTAATAGAAGGGCTAATCAAATATTTTTCATACAATTATAACTTTCAATCTAATCAGGACTAAAACCCATTTAATTATAACCTTAGCCGGGTTAACACAATCTCCTTATATGTTTTTTTTTTTGTAGTTTTCATGAAAGATTGCAGCCAAGAGAGAAACAAGTTCAGAATCTGGTTTAAGAAAAGAATTATTATTATTTCTTTTTACCATATTGTAAATGTATTTCAACGATTATTCAATTTTATGGTAAAATACGTATTTATCAGTTTAAGAACATTGATAAGTGCTATGGAAAGATAACTAAATTATGAATTATTAAGCACTTATTAAGTATCCATGCTATCATGCTGCCTCTGCAATTCATTATTCATAGAAGCAAGCATGATACATTTAACAGTCAAACTATCATTTTTCCACATACGATATGTGGCCAATTCCTCCTTGTGGAGTGATTGATTATAACCCTATTTGATTTTGATGAGCTCAAAACATTTGAGTATATCTTATGTTATACTAATGAATTCAATCTAGTGTTTCAGTCAAATACTTGTAAATTTATGGTTAAGTGTCTCAAGATTTGGTTCAATACATTTTGGATAAGTAAAGAATTCAATTTGAACCAAAGTCTGAGTCTCGAGTCGACTCCGGGAGATTACGAGTCGACTCCAAGCGTATCAGAAGCACTGGCACAGGCTCGAGTCGACTCCTGTACATTACGAGTCGACTCCGACTGAGAACATTTAGCCGGACAGAAAGATTCATCTCAGAATCTGTCAACGAGTCGACTCCTGAAGAGCGCGAGTCGACTCCGATGCTTGCCGAGTCGACTCCAGCATAGTACGAGTCGACGGTACGAGAATCTTTAAATACCTAATAGGAACAAAAAATATAGGTTTATGGTATTCTAAAGAATCTAGCCTAAATTTAATAGGGTATACAGATTCAGATTTTGCTGGTTGTAAACTTGATAGAAAAAGCACCAGCGGGTCATGTCAATTCTTAGGAGAAAATTTAATCTCATGGTTTAGCAAGAAACAAAACTCGGTTGCATTATCTACAGCTGAAGCCGAATATGTTGCTGCCGGAAGTTGATGTGCTCAAATCTTGTGGATTAAACAACAACTTGAAGATTATGGCATTAAACAAGATAAAATTCCCATTAATTGTGATAATACAAGTGCCATTAATCTAACTAAAAATTCAATTCAGCACTCAAGAACTAAACATATTGAGATAAGACATCACTTCATAAGAGATCATGTACTGAATGGTGATGTGACACTTCAATTTGTTTGCACTGATGATCAATTAGCTGATATCTTCACAAAACCCTTGAGTGAAGAGCGATTCTGTGTACTTAGGAGAGGATTAGGAGTGATTGATCCATCCTAGTGATATTCTCTTCTAATTCATTGATTTTGATGATTAGCTTGTGTTAAATATAGAATTTCTCATCTATGATCATCAATTCAGATCACAAACTTTTTGATTATCCCTTGTTTGGCACGAAAATAACATGATTTTTGGGTGCGTGCCAGAGTTCGAGTCGACTCGGATACATTTTAGAGTCGGCTCTTGGGGGAGTCGACTCGCACATAGTTAGGAGTCGACTCGAGGTCGATGGCATCATAGGGGGAGTCGACTCGCGCATATTTTGGAGTCGACTCGAGGTCGAGTCGACTCGCGACTTACTGGAGTCGACTCGAGGTCGGGAATCCGATGTTTTAACCCTTATCGAAGCGTTCAATCGACACTTCTATTCACCGCCGCCACTGTTCAAAAAACCTAGAGTCGTCTCCGACCTCCATTAGGGCATTTCCGTCGAGTTTCCCTCTGTTCCTCGTGTCCTTCCCCCTCCTTAGGTCTAGGATGCCTCGGAAAGTTGTTGTCCCGAGACGGAAAAGGCCCCAACCCGCGAGCAGCACCGAGCGACGGTCAAAGGCTCAGAATGATCCCGTAAGGCCACAACCTTCGGTTCCTTCCCCGCCGAGGCCGGTTCCCTCGCGTCCGTGCGCCGGGAAGGCGGTCTCCTCCGGGAGATATGTCAACTTTGACTTCCTCTCCCGGGAAGGCTTTACCTGTTGGGGTATGTGGAGACCTTTAATGATGAAGAGAATTGAAGGAGAATTAATTCTGCATAGTTCAGTCTGGCGGACTGTCGGAGTCGACTCGAGCTACAGTCGAGTCGACTTGGGAACAGTCGAGTCGACTCGAGGTCTGTCGAGTCGACCCGAGAGGAGAAAAGCCGCAAAAACCATGTTTCTGTCTGGACTGTCAGAGTCGACTCGAGCTATAGTCGAGACGACTCGGAGCATCGTCAAGTCGACTCGAGCCACAGTCGAGTCGACTCGAGATCGTGCCAGTTATACTGGAAGTTGTCCAGACGTGCCAGAGTCGACTCGGACTTTAGCCGAGTCGACTCGGGCTCGCGGGAAATCATACGGATGAGTTTTCTTTTGGTGTTTTGTCGGCGTTTCAACGGCTATGATCATATGAAGGTCTTGAGACTATATATAGGACTCATGAGAGCCCTAGGGTATAGAGAATTAGCCGTATATTTGAGAGAGACTCTTGTTTTGTGAGGCTAGGATTCTAGAGAAGAAGAGGATTGGGATCCTACTTCTTGTGCAAAGGAAATTCTGTGTGAATCTCTTGTAGATCGATCACTTGTGATCGTTCGGGTGTATGCTATCTCTGTAATCAGTTCATCCTAATTGAGATTTGGAGCGGTGGAGGACGTAGGCTATTTGTAGCCGAACCTCGTTACATCTTTGTGTTTGCTTTGCTATTTTCTTCCTTCTCCTTCCTTTGATCTTTGATAATCCGTTGCGGTGCTCAAGTGTTTTACCCTACTGATACCACGGGGTAATCTTTTGCCCTTCGTAGGCGGAGCGAAGAGGTGATCCTTGAGTCCGGAGTCGAGGGAGCGAGAGAGTGCTTATCCGTTTGTTTCTCTCTTGCTTGTCCGACGTCGGTGGCGGCGCCGGTGTGAGTGGGTTCCAGCGTGGGCTCCGACAACAAGTGGTATCAGAGCTATTGGTTTTCTGCGATGGCGGATGAAGGAAAGGTGCAAATTGAGAAGTTCAATGGAACGAACTTCGGGTTCTGGAAGATGCAAATAGAAGATTACCTTTACCAGAAGGATCTCTATTTACCTCTTGGAGGTAGAGCAAAGAAACCTGAGAAGATGTCCGATGAAGACTGGGAGGTCCTCGATCGGAAGACGCTCGGCACCATTAGATTGTCACTTGCATCCCAAGTGGCATTCAACATCAAAAACGAGAAGACGACGATGGAGTTGATGGCAACATTGTCGCGGATGTACGAGAAACCCTCAGCATCAAACAAGGTATTTCTCATGAAGAGGTTGTTTAATCTTCGTATGAAAAATGGCGGCAGCATAGCAGAATACCTCAACGAATTCAATGGACTCACGGCCCAGTTGGAGTCAGTGGAGATTAGTTTTGACGATGAGATTCGGGCATTGCTAATCCTCTCCGGATTGCCTGATAGCTGGGAGGGCCTGGTGATGGCAGTGAGCAACTCTTCGGCGACGGGGAAGTTGATCTTTGATGACGTTGTGGGAGTGCTTCTGAGTGAAGAAGCAAGAAGGAAATCTTCTGGAGCTACGGAGTCGTCTGGAAGTGTATTAAACACCTCTGACCGGGGAAGACAAAAGAAGGACGGTCGATCTCGAAGTGACTCGAAGTCGAGATCCAGCAGGTCTCGAGCACCTCAGAACAAGGGAGTGAAGTGCTGGAACTGCGGGAAGACGGGGCACTTTAGGAGGGACTGCAAATCTCCTAAAGGGAAGCAAGGCGACCACACCGAAGGAGTCAGCAAGGATCTGGCAAATCTTGCTGAAGACGGTGATATGGATGCCCTCGTTCTATCTTTATCTACCTGTGACGAGTCTTGGGTGATAGACTCGGGCGCGTCTTTCCATGCTACATCCCAACGGAAGCTTCTTGGAGGATATGAGAAGGGAGACTTCGGCAAAGTCTACCTAGGGGATGGAGAGCCTTGCACCATACAAGGAAGGGGAAGCGCGGAAGTGAAGTTGATTTCTGGATCTTCACTTGAGCTTGAGGACGTACGGCACGTGCCTCAACTGCAGAGGAATCTGATTTCTGTTGGACAGTTGGCGAGCCAGGGATACAACACTACTTTCACAGCTGATAAGTGGAAGATATCCAGGGGTTCGTTGACGGTGGCTAGTGGCAAGAAGGTTGGGACACTTTATGTCGCCAACGGCACGGAGAACTCTATTGGAGTTGCTGCAGCAGATGTGGACACCAAGTTATGGCATTGTAGACTTGGGCACATGAGTTATCAGGGACTGGAGGTGATGCACCAGTTGGGAAAGCTGCAGGGTCTCAGGAGTGTTGAGATGGACTTCTGTGAGGATTGTGTTCTCGGAAAGCAGAAGCGTGTTTCATTCAACAAAGAAGGTAAACCTCGGAAGCAAGAAAAGCTAGATCTCGTGCCCACGGACGTGTGGGGGCCTGCACCAGTTTCTTCCATTGGTGGATCTCAGTACTATGTTACTTTTATTGATGATGCTACCAGGAAGCTTTGGGTGTTCTTCTTGAAGCACAAATCAGAGGTATTTGGGGTCTTCAGGAGATGGCAGGCGATGGTAGAACTCGAGACAGGAAAGAGGTTGAAATGCCTGAGATCGGACAACGGTGGTGAGTATTGTAGCAGGGAGTTTGAGGACTACTGTGCAGATGCTGGGATCGTCAGGCAAAGGACAGTTCCAGGGACACCACAACAAAACGGAGTTGCTGAAAGGATGAACAGAACAATTAATGAGCGTGCCAGGAGTATGAGGATACATGCTGGATTGCCACAGCAGTTTTGGGCGGAAGCAGTTAACACTGCTGCCTACTTGATCAACAGAGGGCCATCAAAGAAACTTAAATTTGGGATTCCTGAGGAAGCATGGACAGCGAAGAAGATTGATTTGGCGCACTTACGAGTATTCGGTTGTACCGGTTATGTCCATGTTGATTCCAGTCAAAGAAGCAAACTAGATGCCAAATCAAAGAAGTGTATTTTCGTTGGATACGGAGGTCAACAGTTTGGGTATCGGCTTTGGGATCCCGAACACAGGAAGATCATTCGTAGTAATGATGTGGTATTCAACGAGAAAATACAGCAGAGCTATGAATCAGAAACAAAACCTGTTGAGCCGTGTTTTGTGGATCCTGAAGAGGAGTCTACAAATTTTGGTCAGAAGACTCAGTCAGAGCAAGAACCTGAAGCAGTGGCATCCCCTCCACAACTAAGAAGGTCCACTCGTAGTACTCATGGGAAGCCTCCTCAAAGGTATGATGGGACCCTTAGTTATTTGTTGCTCACAGATAATGGCGAACCTGAATGCTTCATGGAGGCATTGGAGGTTGATGCCAGGAAGGAGTGGGAGTTGGCCATGGATGATGAGATGAAGTCATTGGAGCAGAATCAAACGTGGGATTTGGTGGATCTGCCCAAGGGGAAGAAAGCACTGTCAAACAAATGGGTTTACAGGCTGAAGGAAGAGCAGGGTGGGAAGAAGCGGTACAAGGCCAGGCTGGTTGTAAAAGGATTTCAGCAGAGAGCAGGTATCGACTTCACAGAGATCTTTTCTCCTGTAGTCAAGATGAGTTCTATTCGAGCGGTGCTGAGCATGGTGGCAGTAGAGGATCTTCACTTAGAGCAGCTTGATGTGAAGACGGCCTTTCTCCACGGAGATCTCGATGAGGAAATATATATGCAGCAGCCGGAGGGATACATTGCAGCTGGCACGGGTGACTTAGTCTGCAAACTAAAGAAAAGCCTCTATGGTTTGAAACAGGCACCCAGACAATGGTATCTCAAGTTCGATAGTTACATGCTTGAGATAGGATACAGGAGATGTCAGGAGGATCACTGTTGCTACTTCCGAGACTTCGGTACATCTTACATTATCTTACTATTGTATGTTGATGACATGTTAGTTGCAGGAGCTAGCATGCATGAGATTGCAAAATTGAAGCTGAAGCTGTCAAGAAAATTTGCAATGAAGGATCTAGGAGCAGCAAAACAGATCCTTGGGATGCGGATCAGCAGAGATAGGTCTAAACATATCCTCAGACTATCTCAGGCAGAGTACATCAGCCGAGTACTCAGGAGATTCTGCATGGAGGGTGCCAAACCTGTTGGCACACCGCTGGGTGCCCATTTTAAGCTTTCAAAAGGGCAAAGTCCGAAGACGCGGGTGGAGGAGCTCAATATGTCAAAAATCCCGTATGCATCGGCAGTGGGGAGCTTGATGTACGCTATGGTGTGTACGAGATCAGACATTGCTCAAGCAGTGGGAGTTGTGAGTCGCTTCATGAGCTGCCCAGGCTTGGAGCATTGGCGCGCGGTCAAATGGATACTGAGGTATCTGAGAGGCACTGAGCACATGTCATTGTGCTATGGAGGTTCTGAGATCCGGTTATAGGGCTATGTGGACTCAGACATGGCAGGGGACTTGGACGGCAGGAGAAGCACGACAGGGTACTTGTTCACCTTGGGCAGTGGAGCCGTCAGTTGGATTTCCAGGTTGCAACCAGTTGTTGCATTGTCGACTACGGAGGCGGAGTATGTGGCAGCCACAGAGGCATGCAAAGAACTAATATGGCTTCAAGGCTTGATGAAGGAGCTTGGGAAGGAACAGAAGGATTGCATGTTATATTCAGATAGTCAAAGTGCAATTCATCTGGCGAAGAATTTAGCTTTCCATTCAAGAACGAAGCATATTGACATACGATACCACTTCGTGAGGTCATTGCTCGAGCAGGGACTCGTCAAGTTGGAGAAAATTCATACAAGTCAGAATCCTGCAGATATGTTGACGAAGGTCGTCACGGTGGAGAAGCTGAGGAGTTGTTCAGCTTCTGCTGGTCTTCATGCTTGAAGACGTTGAGGAGGCATCGTACCGATTTCACTAGGATGATCCAATTTTCAGTGGGAGCACAGAGGAGAACCAAGTAACAAGAGGATATACCCAAGGTCTCCAAGTGGGAGATTGTTGGGGTATGTGGAGACCTTTGATGATGAAGAGAATTGAAGGAGAATTAATTCTGCATAGTTCAGTCTGGCGGACTGTCGGAGTCGACTCGAGCTACAGTCGAACCGACTCGGGAACAGTCGAGTCGACTCGAGGTCTGTCGAGTCGACCCGAGAGGAAAAAAGCCGCAAAAACCATGTTTCTGTCTGGACTGTCAGAGTCGACTCGAGCTACAGTCGAGACGACTCGGAACATCGTCGAGTCGACTCGAGCCACAGTCGAGTCAACTCGAGATCGTGCCAGTTATACTGAAAGTTGTCCAGACGTGCCAGAGTCGACTCGGACTTCAGCCGAGTCGACTCGGACTTCAGCCGAGTCGACTCGGGCTCGCGGGAAATCATACGGATGAGTTTTCTTTTGGTGTTTTGTCGGCGTTTCGACGGCTATGATCATCTGAAGGTCTTGAGACTATATATAGGACTCATGAGAGCCCTAGGGTATAGAGAATTAGCCGTATATTTGAGAGAGACTCTTGTTTTGTGAGGCTAGGGTTCTAGAGAAGAAGAGGATTGGGATCCTACTTCTTGTGCAAAGGGAATTCTGTGTGAATCTCTTGTAGATCGATCGCTTGTGATCGTTCGGGTGTGTGCTATCTCTGTAATCAGTTCATCCTAATTGAGATTTGGAGCGGTGGAGGACGTAGGCTATTTGTAGCCGAACCTCGTTACATCTTTGTGTTTGCTTTGCTATTTTCTTCCTTCTCCTTCCTTTGATCTTTGATAATCCGTTGCGGTGCTCAAGTGTTTTACCCTACTGATACCACGGGGTAATCTTTTGCCCTTCGTAGGCGGAGCGAAGAGGTGATCCTTGAGTCCGGAGTCGAGGGAGCGAGAGAGTGCTTATCCGTTTGTTTCTCTCTTGCTTGTCCGACGTCGGTGGCGGCGCCGGTGTGAGTGGGTTCCGGCATGGGCTCCGACAACATTACCCTAGGGCATAGGTTAAGGGCTCAAGGGTTAGAGATGTTTTGTTCCCTAGATCTCCCTACTTACCCGGGGTTAGTTAGAAAATTTTACGGTACAGTAGCTAGGGGTCATGGTGGGATACAGAGAACCGTAGCGGGTGTCCCTTTATTTATTTCGGAGGATTTCATTGCTCAAATCCTCCATCTTCCCCAAGTAGGAGTGTTTCCCTCTCACCCAGCAGATAGGACTGAGGCCCTTACGGCCATACTAGGGAGTCCACCTCAGTCCCCCCTAGAAGAGGTGTCTGCAAATCAGCTATCAGCTGAAATGCGGCTCCTCTTGAGCATCATATCTAGGACCCTCTTTCCCAAGACAGGGCGTTTTGATTTTGTATCTGAGAGGGACCTAGCCCTGATGTTCTACATTCTTCAAGATACCCCAATCAACTTCCCAAAACTCATCTATAAATACCTATGTGAGCCTCTAGACAAACCAAGGCTTACTCTTCCCTATGGCATGCTCTATACTTTGATCTTTAGGGAGTTAGAGGTCCCCATTTCTGAGGGGGAACCCTCTCGCTCACTGCGATACACCGATCGCATGGGTGAGGGGACTCTACACAGGATGGGTTTCCATAAGGTTGAGGGAGTCTGGGTCCGGAAACCATCCTCTTCCACACCTTCTGACCCTACTACTCGTCACTCCCCCAGCCCTGATCATGACTCCGATTTTCCCACCTATCCCTCCACTTCAGCACCATCTACTTCAGCCGGACCCTCCACTGCACCGCCTACTCAGCCACTAGAGGTCCGGATATCACCTGAGCAGCTCCGGGAGTTGCGACAGGAGATCGTGAGGGATCTCCGAGACGACCTACTGAGGGAGCTCCGAGGTCCAGCGACTGCTCCCTCCACTGCATTGGTTCCATCTTTGGCAGCCGTGACTGAGATGATGGCTCATCTGAGGGAAGAGATTTACAATGTAAGAAGCCTAATTCAAGCCCAATTCTCGAATATGAGCGATGTCACGAGTAATACAAGAAAGATGCGAGATGACATCCGACAGGACCTAGGCAGCTAGAGTCAGGGGGCCGAACGGCTAGCCAATGTACTGATCTTCAAGTTGGATACCCTCTAGGAGAATCTGACTGAGCTCACCTCGATCCAGAGTAGGGCCACCTCGGAGATCATAAAGCAGCTAGAAAACATTACAGAAGGGATCAGTTTAATTATGCAACAATCTAGACTGAGCAAGGGAGCCACATCCTCCACCACAAAGAAATCCTAGTGTAGCTTGCTTTTTCTTTTTGATATGTACTTCTCTACTTTTGGCTGTATCTACAATTGTACTTAAACTTACATCAATACAATGAGTAGACATTTCTCTTCCAAATTGTGCAAATTTGAACTCTAACTGCTTGTATGATGTGCTTTCTGCCTTTTTGCTATGATGACAAAAAGGGGGAGAAAATATATTAAATAGACATGTAAAGGGAATCAATAAAAAGAAAATTTTTAAAACACAAAATAATTTGTTCTAAGTGGATTCGATACCTCGAGGATCATTATCTCTCTATTGGGGCTCCTAAAGGAGTAATCTCCAGAATCTATTCAAGGGATATTCGGAGATTAGTTGAATCATACTCAAGAACAAATTGGTAGATTTTTCCTCTAAAACCAAAAATTTAAGTTCAAAAGCTTCAATACACTAAAAGAAAATTCAGAGAATCTAAACAAAGTTGAATGCATGTGTTGAGGGGAAGAATCTGAAATTTTAAGAAAGCAAACTCATTAAATATATATAAGCCAAACAATTGATTGCATGACATGAAGGCTTATATAATTCCAAATGAAAGGGAGAGCTTTAACTTCAGAATTTACTGTTTCACACCTTTCAGTTTTGGATAAATTAAATGACTAGACACTTGAATTCATTTTAGAACTTTACTATAAATCTACTTTTTGGTTGAGCAATTCACTTTACAAATACTCAATGTTTTGTCATCATCAAAAAGGGGGAGATTGTGGAGTGATTGATTATAACCCTATTTGATTTTGATGAGCTCAAAGCATTTGAGTATATCTTATGTTATACTAATGAATTCAATCTAGTGTTTCAGTCAAATACTTGTAAATTTATGGTTAAGTGTCTCAAGATTTGGTTCAATACATTTTGGATAAGTAAAGAATTCAATTTGAACCAAAGTCTGAGTCTCGAGTCGACTCCGGGAGATTACGAGTCGACTCCAAGCGTATCAGAAGCACTGGCACAGGCTCGAGTCGACTCCTGTACATTACGAGTCGACTCCGACTGAGAACATTTAGCCGGACAGAAAGATTCATCTCAGAACCTGTCAACGAGTCGACTCCTGAAGAGCGCGAGTCGACTCCGATGCTTGCCGAGTCGACTCCAGCATAGTACGAGTCGACTCCAGGGAGTAACAGACAGAAACACAGAAAAGCTATTTTGGACTCTGAGAGCCGAGTCGACTCCCGAAGAACTCGAGTCGACTCCGATGGTTGGCAGGTCGACTCCTAAGGAAGCGAGAGTCGACTCCCAGAGAGAAGCAAGGCAAAAAGTCGGAGAGCCAATTTCGGACACTGAGAGCCGAGTCGACTCCCGCAAAGTCCGAGTCGACTCCAAGGCAGCGCGACCCCAAAAGACAGAAGACGGTATTTTCGTCTCTGAGAGGCGAGTCGACTCCAAGACAGTTCGAGTCGACTCCAAGGCAGCGCAACCCCAAAAGACAGAAGACTGTTTTTCGGATACTGAGAGCCGAGTCGACTCCAAGACAGTTCGAGTCGACTCCAAGACGGCACAAGTCAACAGACAGAAGATCGGGATTTCTGGCTCTGAGTGCCAAGTCGACTCCCAGAATATCCGAGTCGACTCGAGTGAGCAAACTTGAAAGATACATCTCAGGATTCCTTGGAACGAGTCGTCTCCAAAAGTGCCAGGTCAGCTCCAGACATTGGGGAGTCGACTCCAGGTTCAGTCGAGTCGACTCCAAGTCAAGACAGCACTTTAATTCAAATCCAGAACAGTTGCCGAGCCGTCTCCAGAAAAGCATGAGTCGACTCCTGCAACAGGCGAGTCGACTCCAGATCGCGCGAGTCGACTCCGATCCCAACGAAAACATTGTCAGGAGTTGCAGAACATGCAGAACGGCTAGATCTTGGGGTCTAACGGCTAGTTTTCTTGGGGAATGGCTTAAATAGCCACAGAGAACTGTAGCAAGGTAGAGAAGTGACATTCCATTCAAAGAAAACAAGTAATCTCCACCTACCAAAGGATTTCAAAGGGAATACACGTGAAAGAAGGAAGAGAGGCATTAAACTCCATCCAACCAACTCTTCCCAGCATTCAAGAAGTCTCCGTCAGTCATCAAATCTTCGAGACCTTCAAGAGGAGACCCCGAGTTCGAGAAGCCCTCCTCTACATCTTTATAAATCTGTTTGAGGGCTCTTAACTTCTCTCTTTTTATTAACGCTGAATATCTGCTTGTTAAGAAGCTTCCTTTTCTGTTTGTTTTTCAAACCATTTGTTCCTTACTTGATTCAATCAGGGGATTGAATCAAGGGTGTTAAGGTTTGTTGGTGAGCCTAGGTTGAAACCAACGGTGTAAGGGTTTGATTGTGATCCCGAAAAAATAATCGGGTGGTTCTAGTCGGTGAGCCTGGGAAAACCGACCGAGTTCGTTGTGATCTCGTAAAACAACAAGTTGGGTTGTGAACTTGTAAAACAACCGGCTGTAATCCGAGGGGTTATAGTGAATTCCCAAGTGAGGCTTGGGGAGTGGACGTAGGAGCAAGGGTTAGCTCCGAACCACTATAAATTTGCTTGTGTTTGTGATTGCTTTATTGTCTCTTACTTTCCCTTCATCCACTGCATATAGCATCTAATTAATCCACTTGCAAAAAGATTTAATTAGTTACTCACAAAGCGTTTAATTGCAATAATTATTTTAAAACCCAATTCACCCACCCCTCTTGGGTTGTCTATCTGGGCAACACTCCTCAGTTGCATCTTTCCCTGCTGACCCTAGGTCAGGAGTTCCAAAAATGTAGGACGGTTTTTCTTGTGTGAGAAAAATTTTTAAATTCCTCAACCAGTCCACATAGTTGGGACCAGTCAATTTGTTTGTATCTAAGATACCTCTAAGTGAGAGTGAAGATGCCATTTGTGCAGAATTAATCTATAATTACAAAGAACACTAATATAAGCTGACCAATCATGATGACATGTATTCAATCAAACAAGGACTTTTATCTAATTGTTACTCCCACTATTTTTATCGAATATCATAACCCTCAAGTATGATGAATGAGAAAATACTAATTTTCTTAGTGGGGTTGAGATCCAAATTTCTTATAAGTTCAAAGGTAGAAAACTCTTTCCAATTGCATCCCATGCAATTTCCAACTTTATCCTGTCCTCTAGCACACATATAGCCTTGTGGGAATCACAACAAACTATTGTGTCTAGTTAAGTTAAACCTTTCATTTTTATACAGTCATATTTGAATAATGCTGCCCTTGTGGGAATCACAACAAGGCAACATATTAAAATATGCCATATGCATCATATGCACCAAGATATTACAATATCAATCCCTAAAACTAGCCTTGTGGGAATCACAACAAGCTAGCGTAGATATTGACATAATAATATCTAAGCATGAAGGAAGGAACTTTATAGTGTTATATCAACAATTAGCTTATCCATGGAGGTCAATCAAATAGTTGGCCAGGTAAGCAGGTGGGAGGCTCTCCTTACTTAGTAAGGTCCTAATTAAATAACCACCTGTAGCCTCTTCCCTAGACACCAACTCAGTCAATTGATTCAGAATGGCTCAGCTTAAAGCATTTAACACTACGACTAAATTATGAATTTAGTGGGAGCTTTGAAATAGTAGTATCTTACTAACATTAGGCTCAACCATAAAGAACAATCAAATAATTGGCTAGGAAAGCAGGTGAGAGGCACTCCTCACTCAGAGAGTGAGGTCCTAATTAAGTAACCACCTGTGGCTTCCTTTTTAGACACCAACTGAGTCGATTGTTACAGAATGGGTCAGCCGAAAGTTTTCATACTACTATATTGGTCACATTGCACATTCTATAATTTAGCACTAGCAATTATACTGTGCTACAACATGAATATAATACTATCTCATAGCATAAACTAATCATGCATACAAACAACCTAGCTATCTCATAGCATCAGGATAATAGCATGTATTATCATTTGGTTAAACTGATTAAGGGTGGCTCTGATACCACTATTGGGTTTTCCAGTGCCCTAGGGCGCAGCGGAAGATACGGGATTATAAAAATTTTCTTATAAAACCCATTATATGAAACGCTAATAAGCCAAGATCACTTTAATAGTATAACCAAATAATGTAGAAAATATAATCTTGGTATAGAAGAATACCTGTCATGCTATATCCAATATGTCTGAAGATGTCCTAAGGTGCCCAAATGTTCACCCTCCAATGTTGATCCACACAGGAATGGGTTCAAGACTCTAGCTCCACTAAAAATTGATTCTAGTTGTTCAATCCTTCCAAAGAATTTAATTGGCTGATTTTCCTTCACTTCCTTCTTCCTTTCTACCTCTAAAACATTCACTAGCCTTTTTCTCCCAATGAAGACCCTCTTGTCTTAGGTTAGGACAAAAGAGAGAGGCTTGTAAGAAAGAAGGGATAAGGGAGAGAGAAGGAGAGGCTTTTTCTTGGATGATTTTTAGAACCCCGGGGCGCCTCCTTATTTATAAGAGATGGAGGGATGCATCACAAAGGGATGCATCCCATCCACAGGCCTCATCATGATGAGGCGTGTGCCAAGAGGGGCATCCCATCATGATGGGGTGCTAAAGAGAAGGGTGTATCAAGCTTTAGAAAAAGCCGTATCTAATGATATGTTTCTTTCTCACGTCTTCCTCTTAAATCCTGATGATCCAAGGGCCCAAATGCAGGGAACCAAAGCCAATGGTCCAGATCTAGGCGCCATCTAATGGTCCAGATCAAGGCATCACCATCCAGGGTGTCATCCAATGGTCCAGAAGCAAGATGCCATCACCAATGGTCCAGATTCAGGCGCTGAGCAATGGCCCAGATCTTTCATTCAGAGAGCCATCCAGTGATCCAGATTCAGGTGCTGACTAATGGTCCAGATCAATCATCCAGGAAACCATCCAGTGGTCCAGATTCAGGCGCTAACCAATGGTCCAGATTATTCATTCAGGGGGCCATCCAATGGTCCAGAATAAGGCACCAACCAGTGGACTCGATCTTTCATTCAGGAAGCCATCTGAAGGAAAAAGCCGGTTTTTGCATGCATGTAATTTTAAAAATTTTCAAAAAAATGCAACGGAAAGATAGAATTAAACTCTTTAATTCCAAGCATGCAAGGGAGATCATATCTCAAAAATAAATTACACGAATGTTAAAACTATTTATCTAAAAATAACTATAAGCATAATTAATTATAGAATTAGAAAATTAGTAATCCTTGTTAAGTTATAAGCCTAACTAAGATAAAATAAATCTCATACCTTATGATGAAGAGGTTGGATTTGAAGATCTGAAAGTCGAGCCTCGTAGCCACACACGTGTCTGGCCTCTACGGATGATCCACGCGAAGCTCCGGGTTGATCTGATCCCGTGGAAGTGCTAGCTTGCGCGGAACCCTGCTGTGGCTGATTTTGTTCTTCCTAAAATCAATCAACCTTTGATTGATCTTATGAGATGAAGGAAGAAGATGAAGAAGGAGAAGAGGAGAAGTAATGAAGTGACCCATTTCTGAATTTTTCAGAACTCTAAGTTCTTAAAAAAATCATAATCACTAAACCCTTGGCGTGGAGAGGAAGATGAGAGAATAAATTCATAATGTCTCTCGTGCTACCCTTTTATAGATTGGGTTTAAGGCTTCTCCTAATCTTATTAGGAGTATGGGACTATAACCCACCTTTGGATTTATGCCAAGTGTCCAATCCTTGTGCTCATAGACGCATGACATGTGTCCACTTAATCAATTGATTAATTTTCTAATCACATTAGGATTCCTAATCTCATTAGGAGAATTAATTGATTTGGGAGCATGCATCCTACGACGCCATATGAATTTTAAAGTCCGCATAGTGTGAACATGACTTAAGTCATATTCATCCTACGACGACATGTGGTCTTTAAAATCCGCACAAACCTTGGTTTAATCAAATTGACCCAATCATGAACCCAAATTAATTTGGGTCGAACCCAATTTGATTTAGCTCATTAAATCAGCTCAATTGCAATCCAATTGCAATTAATTCCACTTAATTCTTCATAATAATGACTCTTAATTGACTAGAGTCAATCCCAATCCAATTGGGTCAAGTTCGATCAATTAGGTTAAGCCCCATCGGCTCGAGTCGAACCCGATCGAATTAAGTCAAACCCTAATTTAGCCCAAATTGAATCTAATTCAATTTGGCTTAATTAAAGTCCAATAATTCAATCAAATTAAATTTATTAGTAATCCAATTACTAATTAACCCTCCAATAATTCAATAATTATTTTAATGCAACTTTTGCTTAGGATAATTTGTCAATCGAATTGACCAAATTACCCCTGAATGATTCTTAATCATTAATCAGTCATTTGATCAACCTAGAAACTTCTATGCGTGTGACCCCATAGGTTCGAACCTAAGCCGGTAGCACAAGAACAACTTCTTGTACTAATCGAAATGACCATCTAGCAATGGTACCCGACGTCCGGATAGGCCGAATGATCGCAAAGCAACATTCAAGAACCCTTGGACTATGGTTACCGTATAATTTATCCCTATGACTCCTAAATGCCAGGATGACTTCAGAGTTCTGTCAACTCTATAATAAGTGCATCCATGATGTGATTCAACTTTAGAAATCCTGTGACTTCTCACAAGGATTACCCTGGCCAAGGTTTTGCTAAATTGAAGACAAGGCATTATCTCCTATTTCCAGGAGGGGTCAATTCCATCTTGACTCACAACTGACTACGCAAGTACTTGACTATACCCAGAGACCTTCCGTCACTGAATTAGAAATTCAGGTAGTCTGGTACCAAAGTACAGTGAGTTGCTTGCTAGTCACAGGTTGCGGTCTCAGGTCAGAGGGCCAAACTTATACCCATATCCACTAGGAACATCTCTTGACAGTAGAGCGTTCCGGAATTGGTCACGTTCAGTGAAATGTACTCCTACACTTCACCTGTATGACATATCAGTGTCTCCACATTCCTTGGTTAAGAGGACAACCAACGTATATGTCACACAACGACCTAATCTCGATAATGTTGTCGTCCTAGTAACAGCATATCATTTGATCGCGAACAGTTTTAAGGACTTGAAGATAAATCCTCCTTTATCATAAAATAAGTCCTATGGACTTCATCATATAAGAGTTCATTTGAAGATGTACAATGAAATGATGAACAATGCCAAATAATATTTTATTAATTTATCAATTCATTTACAAAATTTAATCATCAGCGCACTAACGATTGACTCTTAGGATACAATTCCTAACAACTCCCACTTAGCCTAAAGACAATTGGCACAGTATCTAATACCCATCTTCGACTAGTGTTTGTTGAACTCTTTAATGCCGAGGACTTTGATAAATGGGTCAGCCAGATTTTCTTTTGTATCAATCTTCTAGAGATCAATGTCACCTCGTTCGACGATCTCTCGAACCAGGTGGTAGCGACGTAGAATATGCTTGGTCCGCTGATGTGCTTTGGGTTCTCTTGCTTGAGCTATGGCTCCAGTGTTGTCACAAAATACAGGTACTGGATCATCAATGGAGAGTGTCACTCCAAGCTCAGTGATGAACTTCCGCAACCATACAGCTTTCTTGGCGGCATCAGATGCTGCGATGTATTCTGCTTCACATGTAGAATCTGCCACTGTATGTTGCTTGGAACTCTTCCAGCAGATGGCCCCACCCTTAAGAGTAAGGATATATCCCGACACGCTCTTACTATCATCTTAATCTGACAGAAAACTTGAATCAGTATATCCTTCAAGTTTTAAGTCAGAATCACTGTAGACAAGCCACTGGTCTTTAGAATTTCTTAAATACTTAAGGATGGTTTTTACAACCTTCCAGTGGTTGCTACCTGGATCAGACTGGTATCTGCTCACTACTCCTAGTGAGTATGCCACGTCTGGTCTAGTACATGTCATGGCATACATTATAGATCCCACTGTCGAAGCATATGGAATTCTATCCATACTCTCTCTTTCTTTAGAGGTTGTCGGACAATCCCTATTAGAGAGGTTAATTCCATGGCCCATCGGAAGATAGCCTTTCTTGGAATTAATCATACTGAACCTTTTCAGTATAGTATCAATGTATGTGGATTGGGATAATCCAAGCAATCTTCTGGATCTATCTCTATAAATCTTCATCCCTAGGATGTAAGATGCTTCTTCCAAATCCTTCATGGCAAATTGAGATGATAGCCAAACCTTTATTCCTTGTAATGCAGGAATATCATTTCCGATTAGAAGAATATCATCCACATACAAAATAAGAAATATAATAACTGAACCATTTGCCCATTTATAAATGCAAGGTTCCTCTTCATTCTTAATGAATCCATACGATTTGATCACTTTATCAAATCGTATGTTCCAACTCCGTGAAGCTTGCTTTAATCCATAAATAGATTTTTGAAGCTTGCACACCTTAGACTCATCTGTAGATATAAAACCTTCAGGTTGCATCATATACACCTTCTCTTCTAAATCTCCATTTAGAAAAGTGGTCTTTACATCCATTTGCTAGATTTCATAATCTAAGTGTGCTGCTATTGCAAGCATAATCCGAATGGATTTGAGCATTGCCACAGGAGAAAACGTCTCATCATAGTCAATACTATAACGCTGACGATATCCTTTGGCAACCAGACGGGCTTTATAGGTTTCTACCTTTCCATCTGCGTCCCGTTTTCTTTTGAAAATTTATTTACACCCTATGGGTTTAATCCCTTTGGGTGGGTCAACTAATGTCCATACATCATTGACCTTCATGGATTCCATTTTGGATTTCATGGCTCCAAGCCATGCATCAGAGTCATACCTCTGCATTGCATCCATGTAGGTGATCAGATCCTCATCGTTTTCAACAAGCTCGACAGGATCTCGTCACGGACCAAGAAACCATAGTATCTGTCCGGCTGACGTGGTACTCTACCTGATCACCTTAATGGTGCATCTAAGATGGGTTCTAGATCTGATCTAATCAAATCCGACTCAATTGGTTCAGTGGATGGTGTCGGATCTTCTATATATTGAACTTCCCTAAGTTCAACATTAGAGCTATTAGTTCCTTCACTAAGGAATTCTTTCTCTAAGAAAACAGCTCTATTGCTTACGAACAACTTTTGTTCTTCAGCAAGGTAGAAATAATATCTTTTAGTTTCTTTAGGGTAACCGACAAAGAAACATTTGTCAAACTTGGGTTCAAGTTTGTTTGTCTTCAAACGTTTGACGTACGCCGAACACCCCCAAACCCTAAGGTGAGAGAGTACTGGTTTCCGTCCCGTCCACATCTCATGTGGTATTTTATTCACAGATTTACTTGAAACTTTATTAAGTATATAACAGGCTGACTCAAGTGCATATCCCCAAAAGGATATGGGCAGATTAGCAAATCCCATCATGGATCGAACCATATCTAATAGAGTTCGATTTCTCCTTTCTGACACGCCGTTATACTACGGTGTACCAGGAGGAGTCCATTGGGAAAGAATCTCATTCTCTTCCAGATATGTCAAAAACTCATTGGAAAGGTATTCACCCCCTCGATCTGATCGAAGTATTTTAATACTCTTTCCAGTTTGTTTTTCTACTTCATTACGATACAATTTGAATATTTCAAATGTTTCAGATTTATGTCTCATTAAATAGACATAACCATACCTCGAAAGGTCGTATGTGAAAGTAATGAAATATGCATATCCGCCTCCAGCATTTGTGCTCATTGGTCCACATACATCAGAATGTACTAGGGTCAATAAGTCATTGGCTCGTTCACCTTTTCCAGTAAAAGGTGACTTGGTCATCTTACCAAGAAGGTATGATTCACAGGTTGTTAATGATTCACAATCATTAATATTGAGGATTTCCTCTTTATTTAACCTTTTCATTCTGTTCTTGTTAATATGACCTAGCCTATGATGCCAAAGGTAGACATTTGTGACATTATCTATTCTAGGGCGCTTATTGGACTTGTACATTACATGAACAGGCTGTGATAATATGTAAATCCCATTACTCAATTGTCCATGCATTACAGTAACACCATTCAAAATGATATCACAGTAATTTATTTTTATTTAAATCTCATAACCGTTCATGGCCAAAAGGCCTACAGAAATTACCTTCAATAAGAAAGAAGGACAAAAGTGACAGTCACTTAAGACTATTATTTGAGAATTGAATATAAGTTTCAGAATCACTATTCAAATCTCTCACTGACCTGTAGTCCCTGCAACGAATTACAAATATTAAAAGAACTTTCGGTATCCAATATCCAGGTTATATTATCACATATTGAACAATTACAAGGTGTTATCATACAAGTACCTTGATCTGCAACTGATTGCATCTTTTTTTTTGGCCTGTTCGAGTCAAGAGAAGCAATGTACTGAGGACAGTTCCTCTTCCAATGCCCTTGCTTCTTACAGTAGAAGCACTCTGCCTTACTCTGATCAGCCTTCTTCTTCTTAGTCTGACTTTGCTCTGCATGATGCACCTTTTCCTTTTGATTTTTATTTTTCTTTTTCCTAAAAGGACCACGACCCTTGGACGAACCTCCCACTAAATTCACCGACCCTTTTAGGAGTTGGTGATCCTTCTCAAAAGTTTGTAGTAAACCCAACAATTGGTGATAATTTACTACCGGTTTCGTCATACGAAAGTTGGTGAGAAATGGGCGGTACGAACCAGGAAGAGAGTTCAGTATAGCATCTTTTCTCAATTGATCATGAAGGGAAAAACCGAGAGTGCTCAGGCGCTCGATCAACTCAATCATGTACAATACATGATCAGTCATCGATGCCCCATCCTTCATCCGTGCGCTGAAAATAGCACAACTAGTCTTGTGTCTTTCAACATCGTCGGGAGTGCCAAAAAATTCGTTCAACACTTGAACGATTTTTTTGGGCTGGGCGTTCTCGAACCGGCGACTGAACTCATCGCTCATTGCAGCAAACATAATGCATCGGACAGTGATACGGTCACTGAGCCACTTCTGATAAATTTCTCTGACCGCACCCCGTGCATTAGCAGCAGGCTGCTCAGGTGCTGGATCCGTTATCACATAAAGGATCTGTTCATGCTTTAGCACAATCTTAAGTTTTCTAAGCCAGTTATTGAAATTGGGTCCAGTCAACTTGTCATTATCCAAGAATGAACGAAGTGACAAATTAGTGACCATTTCTGCATAAAAAGAAAATCGGCTATCAGTGTGGAGTGATTGATCATAATGTTAGAAGTATGCCCTAGAAGCCAATTTTGCTGACGCATTATTTTATTCTGGGACATAAATTTGTACTTGACCTAATAATGAATTTATTAGAATGGGCATTCTTTTCATTCATGTTCTTATGTGTCCATGAATCGTCCAAGAAATTAATAAGATGATGACGCATATTCTTAAGAGTTGAGAATTTGAGGCATGTGTCATTGGTGATTAATTTCTGAATTGCTCCTGATCGATGGATCATCACGAGGACGGTGATCGATCCGCTGAGATTAGTGCACAGATCGCTTTCTTTGATGGACGAGTCTTGAGTCCACAGTGTGGCGACACTGGAGCAATTGTGCAAGTGCTTGTTAGAGAACAAGGGTACTGAGCGTGACCATAGCAAGTAGTCACTTGGATGTCTATCCACTCGTCAGTGACTTACTTGATGCTGCAGTTGTATGACTGGTCCTTTGACCTGCAATGCCTCGGCTATTCACAGTGAGGTTGCTGTAGTTTGACGAGCACATAAACATGAGCCCTAGCCAATTGGGTTCTTGTGGTGCAGATTGGCTGCAGTAGGTTCATTGTAGGAGTAGGGGTGCATCTAGAAGGAATCTATCGATCTTGATAGGTTAAGAGAGATCCTATGTGATTTATGAGACTGAGTTCGTAAATCCTCGGCCGGGGTAGTATGTACAGTAGAAAAGGAGTTTTCCATTCTCGAACTTAAGTCGAATAAATCTTGACATATGACAGACGATGGGGTTTGACGAGTTATCCATGACCTCCGTCCTGTAGGGATCCACGATAGAAGGACTGTATCATATGATAACTGCACCTAGAGGTTCATCATTCCATTCTGCTGGGTTGCCACTACATGCTGCTAGGTGTCACTGGTGGATGGTGAGACTCACAGGGACTATCTTGATGATCGATGGTCCCTGGTGAGTTGAGTTGGAATTGTTCCAACCCATTGAAAGAAGTTTTCAATGATATTGTGATAGAGATCGCAATATATCTCACTACCAGACAGAATAGAACCTATGGGGTCACACACATTAGAGGTATTGACCGATCCGATGGTTGAATTGTGATTAGGAATCACAAATAATCAATTTAATTGATAATTGGTTAACCCGCTAAGAGTTAGTGAGTTGAAGAAGGAATAATTGCAATCAGATTGCAATTTAATTTAATTAATTGGATTTAATTAATTGGACTTAAATTAAAGTCCTACTTGGAGTAGGATTTCTAAAGTCCTAATTGCCTTAGGACTGAAATTTAATATGTCCTAATTAGATTAGGATTTATTAATTCCTAATTAATTTTAATCTAATTAATTAAAATACTCCTAATTGGATTAAGATTTAAGAGTTCAATTGAGTCATGGTTCAATTGAATCCTAATTAGATTAGGATTTGAGGGAAAAGAAAATGGGTGCACTCAATCCTCTTTGGAAGAGGATTAGACCCACCTTGTACATGGCCCCACACCCCACTTAATTGGATTAAGCGGGCGTGCGTGAAATAGGGAGAAGAGGGAGGGGCTACGCCCCTCCTTTTGGCTGAATACATGAAGAAAAGAAGAGGGGCGTATGTCCCTCCTCTTTTCTTAGAGATAAGGATGGGAGCTCCTAAATTTTAGGAGCTCCACATGCCATATATAAGAGAGAGAAAGGGGGCAGCACCCTGGTTTTTTCTCTTCCTCTTTTTCAGCCGTGAAGAACCACCTCTTCCCTTGGTTTTTTTTGAGCCGCAAGCAACAAGGGAATACGGCAGCAAAAACCCCTTTCTCCCTTCTTGGTTTCAGCCACAAGAAAAAACAAAAGGATAATGATGGAGCTCCTAAAAGGTAGGAGCTCCATATGCCTTTAAAAAGGAGGATAAAGGGGCTGCCGTGAAATGTGATTTTTCCCTTCCCAAGGAGCCGTGAACAGCATCCTATTCCTCTTGGTTTCAGCCGTGAAAGAAAAGGAAAAACTAGGGAGGCGTGCATCCCTTCTTTCATCCATTTTTTTTTCAAGAAAAAGAAAAAGAAAAGGCTGCAAGGGCTTTTTATTTTTCTTTTGATTCATCCTTCTTCCTCCTCTCTAAGGCAATCAAGAGTTGATTCAAAAGAGAGGATTTCAGCCATCAAAACGTATCTCTGCAAGGGAGCTAGCACCCCGGGGAGATTAGAGAGTTTGGATTGGTCCTCTGCCTCGTGTGGATACCCGTAGAGGCCGGACGCGTGTGCGGCTTCAAGCGAACCTTCAACAAGTCCACGATCATCAGATTTGCGGTGATCATCTACCCGCACAAGGTGAAGATCTGATCTTCCTTAATCATATAAAAAGTATTTAATCCTAATCTATCTACGAACGACGGTTTTAAAATATGTTCATGCGATGAACGGAATCTCGCGCATGTCTTCCGCTGCGCGCAGAATTTTTCTGAAATTTTCTGCGGCGTGCGAGGGATTCCAACAGTGGTATCAGAGCCCAGGTTGCGTAGATTAAGATTAGGATTAAATGATTAAGGCATAATAGATCTGAAAATTTAAAGATTATGCTTGCTGAATTTTTCTGCATGCAGAATTTTCAGCTTGCTGATTTTTCTGCATGCTGATTTTCTATGCGATTAGATTAATGATTCTATTGATTTGTTAATGAGATTAAAAATATTTAGAATCATATCTTGCATGATCAGCAACTCATAAGATGACATAATCAGTTAAATATTCAGATCTGTAAATTATATTTAATGCATGTGATGCGTATGGTGATGATCATGGATGTACCCTTATACACGTGCTGAAATGTTCTGCAATGTTCTGTGATGTTATGTGATGGCATGTAATTCAGATTTTTAGATGCCTGCGTGCATCTTAAATTGATGTATTAGAGACCTGCGTGTCTCATGGAAAAGGATTGTAATTATTCTTTTATTTTTAAAAAGTTTATCTGGGATGTAATCTGTGATGTGTTTGCACGTCAATGGTTGATCGGTGCATGCCTCTACAAGCACGATTTGTGCAGATCGAGATCAAGGGTTGATTGGAGATGGATCAAGGAGTTGATCGCAATTGGACCAAGGGTGCTCAAGATCGAGTCAAGAGTTGAAGACGATCTAACCAATTGACGTGCATGTGCTTGTACTATGACCCCATCCTGGATCCATGATCATCACCAGCTTAATTTTTGTTATTATGCCTGGATGTTTATGTTTATGTTTATGCATAGCAGTTAGATAATTATGTGCATGAGATGTAGATAATTAAATAAAAGAGACCTAAATTAAATCTCCTCGAAAATATTAAGTCTAGCGGTCTTCCACCGTAGTAGAGCTGCTAAGGTCTTTCCGGCGTTGATTTGTCTCGGCTGGATACAGTGGGCAAGTTGCATCGGGGGACTGGACCTCTCTATTAGGCATGAGATGTTGTAGGGGTAAAGATAGGGTTGGGCCCAATAACTGTTAGGTGAGGGACCCAATGACGGCTTTACTTCTGCGGTTATACGGTGGGTCCGACTTAACTAAGGAATGGGGCCAATAACTGTTAGGTGAGGTCTTCATTACTTAGAGACCGGATAGCGCTACAACTTGCTTGAGAAGCATTGTACAAGAGTTGTACACTCATCGTTTATTTGTCACCAATAACTGTTAGGTGAGGTGGTATGTAAATTGGTGGGACGGTAGCACCCCACTTGAAACCTAGAGTCGCAAGGTTTCCGTTTCTCTACTAGAGGAGTGTGAGAGATTCGAGAAAATAGTGGGAGGTATATTTGTTTTAAAAGGCCCTAAAATAAATAGAGTTCAAGTACAAAATTCTAACTAGAATCTTTACTCTCTGAGGATTATAAAGTCAGCTTCTAGACTCTTAACTCATATCCTATAGAACAACCGTTTGACCAAACCCAATTATAAAAACTAGCTCAGCAAATTTCAAAATAGTTTTGAATTGTGAGAAATTAGGGTATATGCTAGACCATGGAATCACTGTGTTACCAATCTGTCCGATTACTGGTCAGCATAAGACGCATGCTAAGTGGACGAACAATGACAATAAAGTTAGGTGCTGCACAAAGGCATCCATGTCCAATGAATTTTAATGCCAGCATGAGAACATGAAGATTGCCAGGGACATATTATATCACTTACAAGAGTTGTATGGTGAACAGAGTCACGCAGCATGTTTTGAAGTGTCCAAGAGGCTCTTCAAGGCTAAGATGCGTGATGGGCAGTCTGTCCATGATCATGGTTTGACCATGATAAAGGACTTAGAGGAGCTTGAGAAGCTCGGCATGACCATGCACAAGGAATTGCAAACGGATTTGATCCCGCAATCCCTTCTAGCTTCATATGAACAGTTTATAGTAAATTACCATATGAACGAGATTGTATGCACCAAAATAGAATTGTTAAATAAAATTGGTAACTACCTTAGGGACCTTGAAGAGTTCAAGGGGCATCGTTCTCGCTGTCAAGTTGGTTTCTACTTCCAAGAGAGAGTCTACTTGGAAGAAGAAGAAACCTGTGAAAAGGCAGAAGACCGAGAAAAGGCCAAGTAAGGAAGTTCTAAGAAAAAGACCGATTGCAAGGAAAAGTGTTTCCATTGCATCATAAGACGGCCATTGGAAGAGAAACTGTCCTACATACATGGAAAGCATAAAGAGTAAGAAGGGTGACAGACCTTCAGAAGGTATGCCAGATATGCTCATTATTAAAAGAATACTTAGGGACTGTTACCTGTTGCAAACAGAAATTTGATTTCTGTATCTTGTTTAGCACAGAAAGATTTTTATAAGACTATTGTTCAATTTGTTTGAGAAATAAATTGGATGCATATGGTTTTATGATTGACTGTCTCTATCACTTACATTTGGATGTACCTGTGAATGTATCTGAGCAAACAGTGAGTACCATAGGATCCAAAAGGATCTAGAGATGAGATAAATCTAAAGTATTTGTGGCACCTTAGGCTTGGTCATATAGGAGAAGACAGAATAAACAAATTGAAGAAATATGGGCTTCTGAGCTCATTGACTTTCGAGTCATATCCGATTTGTGAATTCTGCCTTCAAGGAAAGATGACCAAATTATCCCTTTTAGGACATGGGAGAGGTCCACTGCGATACTTACCCTAGTACACACTTATGTGTGTGGCCCATTCGATGTGCAGGCTAGGGGTTGTAATTTTTACTTCATTTACCGATGATTACTCACGGTATGGATATGTGTATGAGACACAAATCTGAAATTTTTGAAGGGTTCAAAGAGTTCAGATATGAAGTAGAAAAACAAATAGAAAAACTCATTAAGGTTCTTCGATCAGATCGAGGAGGTGAATACCTTAGTGGAGAGTTCCGTGATTATCTCAAAGAGAATGGTATAGTTTCATAATGGATCCCTCCTGGTACACCTCAGCTTAACGGAGTGTCGGAGAGGAGGAATCAGATCCTATTGGATATTGTCAGGTCCATGATGAGCTTCACTGATCAACCCTTGCTTCTTTAGAGAGATGCCCTATTTTCAGCTATTTACATATTGAATAGTGTTTCCTCTAAGTCTGTTCCTACCACACTATATGAGATATGACATGGTAAGAAGCTGAGTCTTGGTTATTTCAAGATTTGGGGATGTCCGGCCCAAGTCAAATGACAACAGGCGGACAAGTTAGAGGATAGGACAATTAGTGCTCGTTTTATAGAATATCCTAAAGAGTTATTTGGATACAATTTTACGTCCCAGAGAATCACAAAGTGTTTGTGAGCCGACATGCTATCTTCATGAAAAATAGTTTATCCTTGATAGAGGCAGTAGGAGAAAAATTGAGCTCGAAGAGAAAGTCTCTAAAGAGCAACGAGCCATTGTGCCTATAGAACCTATTCATATCGAGCCAGTACATGTTGTACCTCCTCCACCTCGTAGATATAGTAGGATCTTCCATCCTCCTGAAAGGTACTTAGGTATACTTACAGAGGATGTAGAGGAAGTGTTCCTCATGGGAGATAGGGATCAAGGTAAAGATCCCAATACCTACAACGAGGCGATGTTAGACATCGATTCCGAGAGATGGCTGGAAGCCATGAAGTTAGAGATAGACTCCATGCATTCCAACCAAGTCTGGACCTTAGTAGATTCACCGGAAGGTATAGTACCTATTGGGTGTAAATGGATCTACAAGAGAAAATTAAGTTCGGATGGCTAGGTAGAGACCTATAAAGCAAGGCTAATGGCGAAAGGTTATAGTCAGTGCGAAGGCACTGATTATCAGGATACTTTTTCACCTGTAGCCATGCTGAAGTCCATTCAAATATTGCTTGTTGTTGTAGCATATCATGATATTGTGATGGTGATCACAAGGTCTGTAAGCTGCAAAGGTCCATCTATGGACAAAAACAAGTATCTCGGAGTTGGAACACTCGTTTCAACGATATAATCAAATCGTTTGATTTCTTCAAGAACGAGGAGGAACCATGTGTTTATAAGAAGGTTAGTGGGAGGGCTATTGCATTCCTCGTATTGTACGTGGATGATATCCTAAGTCAAGGTTTGGTTGTCTAAGGAATTCTCCATGATAGACTTTGGAAAAGCATCCTATATTTTGGAAATTAAGGTCTATAGAGATAGATCTAAGAGGATGCTTGTCCTGTCACAGAATATTACATAGAGGGAGTGTTGAAGAGTTTCGGCATGGAAACCTCTAAAAGGGGATTATTACCCCTTAGGCATGGGGTAAATCTCTTCAAGAAGATGTGCCCTAACACATCTGAAGAGATTCAGTGGATGAGCAAGATCCCTTATACTTCGGCTATAGGGAGCCTCATGTATACCATGCTATGTACATGACTTGATATAGTACATGCTGTGAGTGTCACGAGCATATATCAGTCAAATCCAGGCAAGAAGCACTGGATAGCTGTGAAGAACAGTCTTAAGTACTTGAGAAGAACTACGGACATGTTCTTGGTCTTTGAAAGAAGATCAGAGTTAAAGGTAGAAGGATGCACACATATTGATGATAGAAAGTCTACATCAGATTATATGCAATGATGGTTCAGTAAATTGGAAGAGTTCCAAACAACCGATTATTGTAGATTCTACCTTAGAAGCTGAATGTTTAGCCGTATCTAAGGGTGCAGTGGAAACCTTCTGGTTTAATAAGTTCATTGCTGAGTTAGGTGTAATGTCATCAGATGCCATAACACTCTACTGCGATAACAAAGGCACCATAGCACTAGCTAAAGAGCCAAGGTCTCACCAGAAGCCGAAGCACATAGAGCGGTGGTTTAACCTAATAAGCGACTACCTTGAAAAGAAATAAGTAAAGGATCAGAGAGTAGACTCCACAGGAAATGTGGTGGACCCATTCACTAAGCAGATAAGTCAGCAGAAAACTGAAGCGCATCTTGAGAAGATGGGGCTTAAGTTTATAGCTGATTGGCTTTAGTGCAAGTGGGAGATTGTTAGAAGTATGCCCTAGAAGCCAATTTGGCTGACGCATTATTTTATTCTGGGACATAAATTTGTAGGCATGGGGTAAATCTCTTCAAGAAGATGTGCCCCAACACATCTGAAGAGATTCAGTGGATGAGCAAGATCCCTTATACTTCGGCTATAGGGAGCCTCATGTATACCATGCTATGTACATGACTTGATATAGTACATGCTGTGAGTGTCACGAGCATATATCAGTCAAATCCAGGCAAGAAGCACTGGATAGCTGTGAAGAACAGTCTTAAGTACTTGAGAAGAACTACGGACATGTTCTTGGTCTTTGGAAGAAGATCAGAGTTAAAGGTAGAAGGATGCACACATATTGATGATAGAAAGTCTACATCAGATTATATGCAATGATGGTTCAGTAAATTGGAAGAGTTCCAAACAACCGATTATTGTAGATTCTACCTTAGAAGCTGAATGTTTAGCCGTATCTAAGGGTGCAGTGGAAACCTTCTGGTTTAATAAGTTCATTGCTGAGTTAGGTGTAATGTCATCAGATGCCATAACACTCTACTGCGATAACAAAGGCACCATAGCACTAGCTAAAGAGCCAAGGTCTCACCAGAAGCCGAAGCACATAGAGCGGTGGTTTAACCTAATAAGCGACTACCTTGAAAAGAAATAAGTAAAGGATCAGAGAGTAGACTCCACAGGAAATGTGGTGGACCCATTCACTAAGCAGATAAGTCAGCAGAAAACTGAAGCGCATCTTGAGAAGATGGGGCTTAAGTTTATAGCTGATTGGCTTTAGTGCAAGTGGGAGATTGTTAGAAGTATGCCCTAGAAGCCAATTTGGCTGACGCATTATTTTATTCTGGGACATAAATTTGTACTTGACCTAATAATGAATTTATTAGAATGGGCATTCTTTTCATTCATGTTCTTATGTGTCCATAAATCGTCCAAGAAATTAATAAGATGATGACGCATATTCTCAAGAGTTGAGAATTTGAGGCATGTGTCATTGGTGATTAATTTCTGAATTGCTCCTGATCGATGGATCATCACGAGGACGGTGATCGATCCGCTGAGATTAGTGCACAGATCGCTTTCTTTGATGGACGAGTCTTGAGTCCACAGTGTGGCGACACTGGAGCAATTGTGCAAGTGCTTGTTAGAGAACAAGGGTACTGAGCGTGACCATAGCAAGTAGTCACTTGGATGTCTATCCACTCGTCAGTGACTTACTTGATGCTGCAGTTGTATGACTGGTCCTTTGACCTGCGATGCCTCGGCTATTCACAGTGAGGTTGCTGTAGTTTGACGAGCACATAAACATGAGCCCTAGCCAATTGGGTTCTTGTGGTGCAGATTGGCTGCAGTAGGTTCATTGTAGGAGTAGGGGTGCATCTAGATGGAATCTATCGATCTTGATAGGTTAAGAGAGATCCTATGTGATTTATGAGACTGAGTTCGTAAATCCTCGGCCGGGATAGTATGTACAGTGGAAAAGGAGTTTTCCATTCTCGAACTTAAGTCGAATAAATCTTGACATATGACAGACGATGGGGTTTGACGAGTTATCCATGACCTCCGTCCTGTAGGGATCCACGATAGAAGGACTGTATCATATGATAACTGCACCTAGAGGTTCATCATTCCATTCTGCTGGGTTGCCACTACATGCTGCTAGGTGTCACTGGTGGATGGTGAGACTCACAGGGACTATCTTGATGATCGATGGTCCCTGGTGAGTTGAGTTGGAATTGTTCCAACCCATTGAAAGAAGTTTTCAATGATATTGTGATAGAGATCGCAATACATCTCACTACCAGACAGAATAGAACCTATGGGGTCACACACATTAGAGGTATTGACCGATCTGATAGTTGAATTGTGATTAGGAATCACAAATAATCAATTTAATTGATAATTGGTTAACCCGCTAAGAGTTAGTGAGTTGAAGAAGGAATAATTGCAATCAGATTGCAATTTAATTTAATTAATTGGATTTAATTAATTGGACTTAAATTAAAGTCCTACTTGGAGTAGGATTTCTAAAGTCCTAATTGCCTTAGGACTGAAATTTAATATGTCCTAATTAGATTAGGATTTATTAATTCCTAATTAATTTTAATCTAATTAATTAAAATACTCCTAATTGGATTAAGATTTAAGAGTTCAATTGAGTCATGGTTCAATTGAATCCTAATTAGATTAGGATTTGAAGGGAAAAGAAAATGGGTGCACTCAATCCTCTTTGGAAGAGGATTAGACCCACCTTGTACATGGCCCCACACCCCACTTAATTGGATTAAGCGGGCGTGCGTGAAATAGGGAGAAGAGGGAGGGGCTACGCCCCTCCTTTTGGCTGAATACATGAAGAAAAGAAGAGGGGCGTATGTCCCTCCTCTTTTCTTAGAGATAAGGATGGGAGCTCCTAAATTTTAGGAGCTCCACATGCCATATATAAGAGAGAGAAAGGGGGCAGCACCCTAGTTTTTTCTCTTCCTCTTTTTCAGCCGTGAAGAACCACCTCTTCCCTTTGTTTTTTTTGAGCCGCAAGCAACAAGGGAATACGGCAGCAAAAACCCCTTTCTCCCTTCTTGGTTTCAGCCACAAGAAAAAACAAAAGGATAATGATGGAGCTCCTAAAAGGTAGGAGCTCCATATGCCTTTAAAAAGGAGGATAAAGGGGCTGCCGTGAAATGTGATTTTTCCCTTCCCAAGGAGCCGTGAACAGCATCCTATTCCTCTTGGTTTCAGCCGTGAAAGAAAAGGAAAAACTAGGGAGGCGTGCATCCCTTCTTTCATCCATTTTTTTTTCAAGAAAAAGAAAAAGAAAAGGCTGCAAGGGCTTTTTATTTTTCTTTTGATTCATCCTTCTTCCTCCTCTCTAAGGCAATCAAGAGTTGATTCAAAAGAGAGGATTTCAGCCATCAAAACGTATCTCTGCAAGGGAGCTAGCACCCCGGGGAGATTAGAGAGTTTGGATTGGTCCTCTGCCTCGTGTGGATACCCGTAGAGGCCGGACGCGTGTGCGGCTTCAAGCGAACCTTCAACAAGTCCACGATCATCAGATTTGCGGTGATCATCTACCCGCACAAGGTGAAGATCTGATCTTCCTTAATCATATAAAAAGTATTTAATCCTAATCTATCTATGAACGACGGTTTTAAAATATGTTCATGCGATGAACGGAATCTCGCGCATGTCTTCCGCTGCGCGCAGAATTTTTCTGAAATTTTCTGCGGCGTGCGAGGGATTCCAACACATAACCCTATTTGATTTTGATGAGCTCAAAGCATCTGAGTATATCTCTTGTTTACTAATGAATTCAATTGAGTGTTTCAGTGAAAATCTTGTCTAAAGTGTTTCTAGACTTGGTTCATAATATTTTGGATAAGTTAAGAAGTCAGTTTGAACCAAAGTCTGAGACTCGAGTCGACTCCAGAGTATTACGAGTCGAATCCAAGCGTATCAGGATCACTGGCACGGGGACGAGTCGACTCCGGATCATTACGAGTCGACTCCGACTGAGAACAGACAGACGAGCAGAAAGCATCAACTCAAAACCTGTTAGCGAGTCGACTCCTGAAGTGCGCGAGTCGACTCCGATGTTTACCGAGTCGACTCCGGAGTAGTATGAGTCGACTCCAAGGAGTTACAGACAGAAAAGTCAGAGAGCAGTTTTCGGACTCTGAGATTCGAGTCGACTCCCGCAATGCGCGAGTCGACTCCGAGACAGCGCGACTCCAAAAAGACAGAAGACCGAATTATTGTCTCTGAGAGCCGAGTCGCAGGCAGCTCGAGTCGACCCCAAGGCAGCGCTACACCAAAAAGGCAGAAGGCCATGTTTCGAAAACTGAGAGCCGAGTCGACTCCAGAACAGTCCGAGTCGACTCCAAGACTGGACGAGCCAAAAGACAGAAGATCGGGAGTTCGGGCTCTGAGCGCCGAGTCGACTCCCAGGATTGTCGAGTCGACTCGAGTGGGCCAAGTTAAAAATTGGCTCCGTGGACTTCATGGGATGAGCCGACTCCGAAAATGCCAAGTCAGCTCCAGAAGTTGGCGAGTCGACTCCGGGTCAAGTCGAGTCGACTCCCAGTCGAAGAGGCCACTTTAATTCAAATCCGAAACAGTTGCCGAGTCGACTCCAGAAAAGCATGAGTCGACTCCCGCTACAGCCGAGTCGACTCCTGATCGCGCGAGTCGACTCCGACCCCCAACGGACATATTGTCAGGTTGTGCAGAGTGTGCAGAACGGGCAGAAAAAGGTGTCTAACGGCTAGTTTCCGTGGGAGATGGCTTAAATAGCCACAGAGGACTGTAGCAAGGCAGAGAAGCACCATTCCATTCAAAGAAATCAAGCATTCATTCTCTGCATACTTGTCTTCAACGAAAAGAAGGAAGAGCGCCATTAACTCCATCCAACTTCCTCTTCCCAGCATTTTAAAGAAGCCTCCTCCTGCATTCAAGTCGACCA
The DNA here is from genome assembly GCF_009389715.1 of Phoenix dactylifera. Classification (NCBI taxonomy): domain Eukaryota; kingdom Viridiplantae; phylum Streptophyta; class Magnoliopsida; order Arecales; family Arecaceae; genus Phoenix; species Phoenix dactylifera. The sequence continues at coordinate 25,002 of NW_024068968.1, read as the reverse complement.
GACATTCCAGAGGAGACTCAAAGTTCAAGAAGCCCTACTCTACTCCAACTCAAAAGTGTTTGAGGGCTCTTAACTTCTCTCTAGTTTATATTGTAGCAAATCTGCTTTTTAAGAAGCTCAGTTTTTCTGTTTGTTTCTTATTCTTTCCATATTGTCTTTGCTTGGTTCAATCGGGGGATTGAATCAAGGGTGTAGAGGTTGGTTGGTGAGCCGAGTGTAAAACCAACGTGTAAGGGTTCGATTGTGATCCCGGGAAAACAATCGGGGTTGTTCTAGTCGGTGAGCCAGGAAAAACCGACCGAGTTCGTTGTGAGCTCGTAAAACAACAAGTTTGGTTGTGAGCTTGTAAAACAACCGGCTGTAATCCAAGGGGTTATAGTGAATTCCCAAGTGAGACTTGGGGAGTGGACGTAGGAGTAAGGGTTAGCTCCGAACCACTATAAAAGCCTTGTGTTTGTGATTGTTTGTCTCTTTCTTTTACTCTCATTTCATTCACAGCACATAGCAATTAATTAACCATCTTGGTAAAGCATTAATTAGTCATCCACAACGTTTTAATTGCAAAATTATTTTAAAACCCAATTCACCCCCCCTCTTGGGTTGTCTATCTGGGCAACAAGTGGTATCAGAGCCTAAACTCTTCTGCCCTAAGAGTCAAAGATCAAAATGACAACCCCATTTGGATCTTCCCACATCGAGGGTCAGTCCACCCAAAGACCCCCATTCTTTAATGGATCCGATTACTCATATTGGAAGGCTAGGATGAGGATATTTATCCAAGCCCAAGATTATGAGATGTGGACCATCATAGTGAATGGACCATACATCCCATCCATCTATGTAGAGGGTGTCAATGTACCCAAACTAGAAAAGGATTGGGATGACCATGACTTTAGGAAAGCACAACTCAATGCCAAAGCAATGAATGTGTTTTACTGTGCATTAGATAGGAATGAATTCAATAGGGTCTCTACTTGCAATTCTGCAAAAGAGATTTGGGATAGACTTGAAGTGACCCATGAGGGCACGAATCAAGTCAAAGAATCCAAAATAAATATATTGGTTCATAAGTATGAACTATTTAAAATGGATCCTAATGAAACAATCACTTGCATGTTCACTAGATTCACTGACATTGTCAATGGCCTAAAAAGCCTTGGCAAAAACTATACTAACAGTGATCTTGTCAGAAAAATTCTTCGCTGCTTACCAAGGTCTTGGGAAGCCAAGGTGACGGCAATCCAAGAAGCTAAGGACTTGAACAAACTTCCACTTGAAGAGCTTCTTGGATCCCTAATGACGCACGAGCTGACAATGAAGCAGCACAGCGAAGAAGAGTCCTCCCATAAGAAAAAGGTAATAGCTCTTAAATCTACATCATCTAACAAGGACTTGTCTTGCAGTAGCAGCAGTGAAGAAGAGAATCATGAGGGAGACGATGATGAGGCTCTTCTCGTGCGCAAATTCAGAAGATTCATCAATCAAAAGAAGACCTTTCATCAGAGGAGAGGCCCCTCAAATTCCTATCGGAAGGATAAAGGTAAGGAAAGGGAAAATGAGGGGATTGGATGCTATGAGTGCAAGAAGCCGGGACACATCAGAGCTGAGTGTCCTCTACTAAAGAAGGGGAGCAAGTACAAGAAGAAGAAAGCCCTTGTCACCACCCTATCGGACTCCGACACATCATCATCCTCATCGGATGAGGAACAAGTAGAAAAGGCCAACTTCTGCTTCATGGCCAATGAAAATGAGGTAACATCCGCACCACATTTAGATTTTACTTTCGATGAACTGTATGATGCTTTCAATGAATTAATGGATGAATACAAAATGATAAACGTTAAAAACAAAGAACTAAAAGTAACTAACCAAACTCATCTCCGTAAGTATGATTCATTAGTTAAGGATAAAGATGTTCTTATCAAAGAAAATGCAGAACTTAAAACAAGCAACCAAATCTTGATACAAAAGAATAATACCTTAACTAAAGAAAATGAAAGGTTGAACAAAGAAACATTAGAACCCAAAAACTATAAACATATAAATGAGAGTATCACAAAAGAACTAAATGATCTAAAAGCAGAAAAAACAGACACTAACTAAAGAACTTGAGAAATACAAACCCTTGGTTGAAAAATTTACATATAGTTCTGAAAAATTAAATATGATACTTAATAGTCAACGAGCTGTATTCAATAGAGCAGGTCTAGGATACAAACCTAAAAACAAGCAAAAACTTCTTAGTAACTTCTTTGTTAAAGCAGGAGAAAGTAAAATTACGAAAATAACCTGTTTTTGTTGTGGAACTGTAGGACATAAAGCAAATGTATGTGACTATAGGAAAGGAAAAACTAAAAGAAAAATCAAAAGGGTATGGGTTCCAAAAGGAACCAACATGACTAACCATGAAGGACCCAAGAAAACTTGGGTACCTAAAATTATATGATCTGCTTGTGTAGGAGTGTCTTGCAGCCAAGGTCAACAAAAATTGCTGGTACTTGGATAGTGGCTGTTCAAGACACATGACGGGTGACAAGGATCAATTCTTCACCCTTGAAGCTAAGAAGGGAGGTGCTGTGACTTTTGGAGACAACAACCAAGGTCACATCATTGGTATAGGTAAAGTACAAATTACCCCTTCTACTTTTATTGATAATGTTAGATATGTTGACGGTCTTAAGCATAATTTATTAAGCATTAGTCAATTATGTGATAAAGGTTATGATGTTATGTTTAAACCATCACTATGCATCGTAACAAACCCAAATGACAATAGTTTAGTTTTTAAAGGAATAAGACGTGGGAATGTGTATGTTGTAGACCTTGAGGATCTTGCCAAACACAACCCATGCTTAGTTGTTAATGAAACTAAGGACAATGATGCTAGTTGGTTATGGCACCGTAAGTTAGGTCATGCAAGCATGGACACAATATCTAAACTAGTTAAAAGAGATTCGGTGATAGGTTTGTCAAAATTAAAGTTTGAAAAGAATAAAATATGTGAAGCATGTCAATTTGGCAAACAATCAAAGAACTCCTTTAAATCTATAAATTGTGTCTCAACCTCTAGACCTCTAGAACTACTACACATGGACCTATTCGAACCAACTAGAACCACAAGCCTAGGTGGAAATAAATATGGTCTAGTTATTGTAGATGATTATTCTAGATACACTTGGGTCATGTTCTTAGCTCATAAGGATCAAGCTTTTTCAGTTTTTCAAGAAATTTCATAAAGAAGTAACCAATGCTAGAGATACTTCAGTAATAGCTATTAGAAGTGACCATGGTACCGAATTCGAAAATCATTTATTTGATGAGTTTTGTAGTAAAAAGGGGATAACACACAATTTTTCTGCACCTAGGACACCACAACAAAATGGAGTTGTGGAGAGGAAAAATAGAACTCTAGAGGAAATGGCTAGAACTATGTTATGTGAAGGTAACCTCCCTAAGTACTTTTGGGGAGAAGCCATTAATACTTCTTGTCATATATTAAATAGAGTTTTATTGAGACCCATTATAAAGAAAACACCTTATGAACTTTGGAAAAACAGAAAACCAAAGGTAAACTATTTTCATGTCTTCGGATGTAGGTGTTTTGTTCATAATAATGGGAAAGATAATCTAGGAAAATTTGACTCAAAATCTGATGAGGCTATATTCCTGGGGTACTCTACAACTAGCAAAGCCTATAGAGTCTTTAATAAAAGAACCCTAGTTATAGAAGAATCTATCCATGTTGTATTTGATGATTCTAGTGATATCTCTTCTAGTAAGAGAGTTAATTTTGATGATGATACGGAAATTCTTGAAGAAAAGATTGATGAGATGACATTACAAGATAATAATCAAAAATTAATTGGAGATGCATCATCAAGCCAAGAGGCTATTGTAGATCATGGGCTAACTAAGGCTTGGAGGTTTGCTCACGGGCATCCTAAGAAATTAATTCTAGATGATCCATCTCAACCCGTTAGGACAAGAGCATCTCTTAGGAACTTAAACAATCATCTAGCTTTCGTTTCACATTTTGAGCCTAAACGCATAGAAGAAGCTGAAAAAGATGTAAATTGGATAAATGCAATGCAAGAAGAATTAAACCAATTTACTAGAAACAAGGTATGGAATCTAGTCGAAAGACCTTCAGAATATCCAATTATAGGTACCAAATGGATTTATAAAAATAAACTCGATGAAAATGGAATTGTAATAAGGAATAAGGCTAGACTAGTAGCAAAGGGCTATAATCAAGAAGAAGGTATAGATTTTGATGAAACCTTTGCCCCTGTAGCTAGACTTGAGGCTATTAGATTATTATTAGCATTTGCATGCTCTAAGGATTTCAAGTTATTTCAAATGGATGTAAAAAGTGCATTTCTAAATGGGTATATTAATGAGGAGGTATATGTAGAACAACCCCCTGGTTTTGAAAATCATCAATACCCTAATCATGTTTATAAATTGAACAAAGCACTTTATGGTTTGAAACAAGCACCTAGTGTTAGATGTATGCCCTAGAAGCCAATTTGGCTGACACATTGTTGATTCTAGGGACATAATTTTGTACTTGACTGTTTATTATTGAATAAATAAAAGGCATCTTTTCATTCATATTATTTATGTGTCTATGAATCGTCCAAGGAATTAATAAGATGATGATACATATTCTCAAGAGTTGAGAATTTGAGCCATGTATCATTGGTGATTAATTTCTAAATGCTCCTGATCAATGGATCATCACGAGGACGGTGATCGATCCGATTAGTGCACAGATCACTTTCCTTCTGGATGGACGAGACTTGAGTCCACAGTGTAGGGACACTGAAGTGATAGTGCAGGTGCTTGTTAGAGAACAAGGGTACTGAGCGTGACCAAGACAAGAAGTCACTTGGATGTCTATCCACTCGTCAGTGACTTGCTTGATGTTGCAGTAGTGTGACTGGTCCTTTGACCTGCGGTGCTTCGGCTACTCACAGTGAGGTTATTGTAGTTTGACTGCACACATACATAGTCTCTAGCCATATGGATCCATGCAGTGTAGATTGGCTGCAGTAAGTTCACTGTAGGAGTAGGGTATGCACCTACAAGGAATCTATCGACCTTGATAGAAGAGGAGTGATCCTATGTGATTTGTTAGACTGAGTTCTAAGACCTTGGCCAGGGCAGTAATATAAAGTGGAGAAAGAGTTTTCCACTATCGAACTCGAGTCAAATAAATCTTGACATATGACAGACGATGGGGTTTGACGAGTTGTCCATGACCTCCGTCCTGTAGGGATCCACGATAGTAGGATTGTATCACACGTTAACTGCACCTAGAGGTTCATCATTCCATTCTGCTGGGTAGCCACTACATGCTGCTAGGTGTCACTGGTGGATGGTGGGACTCACAGGGTTTATCTCGATGATCGATAAACCCTAATGAGTTGAGTTGGAATCGTTCCAACCCATTGAAAGGAGTTTTCAATGATATAGTGATAGAGATCACAATATATCTCACTATCAGTCAGAATAGAACCTATGGGGTCACACACACTGGAAGTATTGACCGATCCGATGGTTGAAATCGTGATTAGGAATCACAAGTAATCAATTTGATTGATAAGAAGTTGAAGAAGGAACAAAGGAAATTAATTAATTGGACTTGAAACAAGAGTCCTACTTCGGATAGGATTCCTAGAGTCCTAATTGGATTAGGACTGGAAATCCTAGTTGGAGTAGGACTGGGATTCCTACTTAGAATAGGATTCCTGCAATCCTAATGAGATTAGGAGTTTTGAATCAAAATTGGATTCCTACTTGGAGTAGGATTTCTAGAGTCCTAATCGGATTAGGACTTTGGATTCAAATAGAGTCCTAATTGGATTAGGACTAAAATTAAATACATCCTAATTGGATTAGGATTCCTTAAGTCTAAATGAATTATTAATCTAATGAATCAACATGACTCCTAATTGGATTAGGATTGAAGAGTTCAATTGAGTCATGGTTCATTCAAGTCCTAATTGGATTAGGACTAGCATAGATTGAACCCAAATTGGCTAATCCTAATTAGATTAGGATTAAACCATGAGAGAGGCACCTAATCCTCTTTGGAAGAGGATTAGGTTAACCAAGTAAGAGGGGCATCAGCCCCTCTCCACTTGGCTAGGGCGACATGAAGAGAGGGGGCCGGCGCCCCCTCTTAGGTAAGTTGTCATGGAGCTCCTAAATGTTAGGAGCTCCACTCCCTTTAAAAAGAGGACTAGGGCCGGCCCCCAAGTAAGAACCTCTCTCTCCCTCCTCCAAGCCGTGGGCATCCTCATCCTCCCTTGTTTCAGCCGCAAGCAAGAGAGAAGCCAAAAGAAAGGGTGGCGGCCTCTTTCCCTTCTCTTCCTCCATCCAACGCAGGGAGATAAAAAGAAGGCTGCAGGGGTTTGGATCTTCTTCCTCTTCTTCATCCTTCTTCTTCCTCCTCTCAAGTGCAATCAAGAGTTGATTGAAAGAGAGGAGATCAGCCATCAAAAGAAGTCTTTGCAAGGGAGCTAGCACCCCGGGAAGACAAGAAAGATTTGATCGGTCCTCTACTTCGTGTGGATACCCGTAGAGGCCGGACGTTTGAACGGCTTCAAGCGAACCCTCTTCCAAAAACCACGAATTCAGATTTGCGGTGATCATCTACCCGCGCAAGGTGAAGATCTGATCTTCCTAATAGTTTTAAAAGTTTTAATTCTTACCTAATTACGAAAGGTCTCGAAATAACGTTCATGCGATGAACGTTGATCCCGCACATGCCCCCTTTCCGCTGCCATCTGATTTTTGTTTTGAAATATCAGCGGCATGGGCGGGTTCCCAACAGTGGTATCAGAGCCTAAGCTTCGTAGATTAAGGTAAGAATTAAATATCTAAAGGCTTATTAGATCTGAAAATTGAATGATCATGCATGCTGAAAAATTCTGCATGCAGATTTTTCAGGGGTGCTGATTTTTGCATGCTGATTTTTATGTGATAAAAAGATGATTCTAATTGCATTGTTAATGGGATTACAAAGTTTAGAATCATGATTAGCATGATCAGCGACCTATGTCATGATATAATCAGTTAGTTTTCAGATCTGAAAATTATAATTGTTGCATACGGTGATGATCATAGGATTCAAACCCTTTTGGTATCAAATGTAATGACCTGCGATGTGATCTGTGATGTCATGTAATTTTTTAGATGCTTGCATGCATCTTATTTGATGTTTTGAGAGGCCTGCGTGCCTCCTAAAAGGAGATGTAATTTATTTTTATTTTTATTTTATATCTGGTTGTATTTCTGTGATGTGATGTACGTCAACGATCAAATTGAAGACAAGGCATGAGATGAACAGGGGTCTAAGCGGTTGATGGCGATTGGATCAAGAGTTGGTCAAGGATCGAATCAAGGAGGCTTGGAACCAATTCAAGAGTTGAAGACCAGTTGATCGATTGACGTGCATGTGCTTGTAATACGACCTAACTAGAATCCATGATCATCACCTATTTAAAGTTTAGCTTTAATTTGATGCTGCGATTATAACTGCCTGTGATGTGCCGTTTGCATGTGATGTGAATGCGAGTCGGGTAGATAGGTTTACATGTGATGTAGCAAACCCAATTGAGACCTAAATCAAAACCTCCTCAATCAAGTCGAGAGTGAACCGACATGAGCAAGTCATATTAGATTAATTGATCTAATTGGTGTCTAGGAAAGCATGAAAGGTGGTTACTTAATTAGGACCTTACTCTCTGAGTAAGGGGAGCCTCCCACCTGCTTACCTGGCCAATTGTTCGATTACCTCTTATGAAGGGCTCAAGTTGCAAACACGAAGACCTGATTAACCAATATTAAGTCAATAGGTCTTCCACTGTAGTAGAGCTGCTAAGGCCTTTCTGATGTTGATTTGTCTCGGCTGGACACAGTGGTCAAGTTGCATCGGGGGGCTGGACCTCTCTATAGACATGAGATGTTGTAGGGTAAAGGTGGGGTTGGGCACCAATAACTGTTAGGTGAGGACCCAATGACGACTTTATTCCTACGGTTATACGGTGGGTCTGACTTAACTAAGAAATGGAACCAATAACTGTTAGGTGAGGTTTTCATGGCTTAGAGACCAAGTTACACTGCAACATGCTTAAGAAGCATTGTACAAGAGTTGTACACTCATCCATCTATGTGTCACCAATAACTGTTAGGTGAGGTGGCATGTAAATCGGTGGGACCGCAGTACCCACTAGAAATCCTAGTCGTGTGGGATTTCCGTTTCCCTACCAGGGGAGTGTGAGGGATTCGAGAAAATAGTGGGAGTTACATTTGTTCTAAAAGACCTTAGAACAGATTAGGATCAAGTACAAAAGTCTAACTAGAATCTTTACTCTCTGCAGATACAATGTCGGCTTCAAATCCTTTGACCCGTATTCTTGAGACCAACCGACTGACCGGAACCAATTACAAAGACTGGCTTAGAAATCTCAAAATTATTTTGGACTGTGAGAAAATAGGCTACATACTCGATTCAGATATCCCCACACTACCAGCACGTCCTACTGACGTTCAGCGCGAGATGCATAAAAAGTGGTTGGATGATGACATTAGAGTAAAATGCTATATGATGGCATCCATGTCTAATGAACTCCAATGCCAGCATGAAAATATGAAGACTGCTAGGGACATACTGGCACACCTGCAAGAGTTGTATGGTGAGCAGAGTCGCACAGCTCGTTTTGAAGTGTCCAAAAGGCTCTTCAAGACAAAGATGCGCGAAGGGCAGTCTGTCCATGATCACGGTCTGACTATGATCAAGGACCTAGAGGAGCTTGAGAAGCTTGGTATGGACATGCACAAGGAATTACAAGTGGATTTGATCCTACAGTCACTTTCTGATTCATTTGGTCAGTTTATAGTAAACTACCACATGAATAAGATTGAATGCACTAAGACTGAACTAATCAACATGTTGGTAACTGCTGAGGGAGCCTTGAAAGGTTCAAGGGGCAATGTCCTTGCTGCTGAGTTGACTTCTGGTTCCAAGAGAAAGTCTACTTGGAAGAAAAAGAAGCCTGCTAAGAAGCAGAAGAAAGACAAGAAGCCAAAGAAGGAAGTTCAAAAGAAAAAGGCTAACGACAAAGGAAAATGTTTCCACTGCAATGTCGAAGGCCACTGGAAGAGAAACTGTCCTTCATACCTCGAGAGCCTGAAGAACAAGAAAGGTGACACACCTTCAGAAGGTATAGACTTGCTCATAATTGAAACTAATCTAACGGTTTCTTCTACTTCTAGTTGGGTTATAGATTCTGGTTCTAGTGCTCATTTGTGCACTACCATGCAGGGTCTAAAGGAAAGTAGAAGGCTGGCGGAAGGTGCGGTAACCCTTCGGGTTGGCAACGGGGCAAAAGTTGCTGCTGTGGCTGTGGGCACCTACCATCTGCGACTACCGTCTGGATTTAGTTTAATGCTTAGAGACTGCTATTATGTACCTGTTGCTAGCAGAAATTTGATTTCTGTTTCATGTCTAGCACAGGAAGGTCATGTTTTTACATTTGACAAAGACTGCTGTTCTATTTATTTAAGAAATAAAATAGTCGCACGTGGTTTTATGATTGACAGTCTCTATCATTTACATATGGATGTATCTGTGAATGTTACCGAGCAAGAAGTGAGTGCCAAAGGATCCAAAAGATCCAGAGATGAGATAAACCAAAGATATTTGTGGCACCTCAGGCTTGGCCATATTGGAGAAGACAGAATGAACAAAATGGATAAAGATGGGCTTTTAGGCTCATTGACTTCCGAGTCATATCCAGTTTGCGAGTCCTGTCTTCAAGAAAAAATGGCTAGACTGCCCTTTGTAGGACATGGGGAGAGGACCATTGAAATACTTACCCTAGTACATACAGATGTATGTGGCCCATTCGATGTGCTAGCCAGGGGACGTTATTCTTACTTCATTATCTTTACCGATGATTATTCACGGTATGGGTATGTGTATCTTATGAGACACAAGTCTGAATCTTTTGAAAAGTTCAAAGAGTTCAAGAATGAAGTAGAAAAACAAACTAGAAAACCTCTTAAGGCTCTTCGATCAGATCGAGGAGGAGAATACCTTAGTGGGGAATTCCGGGACTATCTCAAAGAAAACGGCATAGTCTCACAATGGACACCTCCGGGTACACCTCAACTCAACGGGGTGTCAGAGAGGAGGAATCGGACCCTGTTGGACATGGTCAGGTCCATGATGAGCTTCACTGATTTACCTATGTTCCTTTGGGGAGATGCCTTACTCACAGCAATTTATTTATTGAATAGAGTTCCCTCTAAATCCGTTCCTACCACACCGTATGAGATATGGCATGGTAAGAAACCAAGTCTTGGTCATCTCAAGATTTGGGGATGTCCGGCCCACGTCAAGCGACTACAGGCAGACAAGTTAGAGGCTAGGACCATAAGTGCTCGTTTTATAGGATATCCTAAAGAGTCATTAGGATACAATTTTTACGTCTCAGATGATCACAATGTGTTTGTGAGCCGTCATGCCATCTTCTTGGAAAATCAGTTTATCCTTGATAGAGGCAGTGGGAGGAAAATTGAGCTTGAAGAGAAAGTCTCTGAAAAGCAACGAGTCATGGATCCTATAGAACCCATTCATAAAGAGCCAGTACATGATGTCCCTCGACCACCTCGTAGATCTAGTAGGGTCTTCCATCCTCCCGATAGATACTTAGGTATACTAGAAGAGGATACCGAGGAAATGTTCCTAGTGGGAGATAGGGATCACATACAGGATCCCAAAACCTACAACGAGGCGATATCTGATATCGATTCCGAGAAATGGCTGGAAGCTATGAAGTCAGAGTTAGACTCCATGCATTCCAACCAAGTCTGGACCTTAGTAGACCCACCAGAAGGTATTGTACCTATTGGATGCAAATGGATCTACAAATGGAAGATAGGTTCGGATGGAAAGGTAGAGACCTATAAGGCAAGGCTTGTGGCGAAAGGGTATAGTCAGCGCGAAGGCATTGACTATCAGGAGACCTTTTCACCTGTAGCCATGCTAAAATCCATCCGAACATTGCTTGCTATTGCAGCATTTCATGATTATGAAATCTGGCAGATGGATGTGAAAACTGCTTTCCTGAATGGATATCTTGATGAAGATATCTATATGGAACAGCCTTTGGGTTTCACTTCTAGTGATGGAGATCACAAGGTCTGCAAGCTGCAAAGGTCCATCTATGGACTAAAACAAGCATCTCGGAGTTGGAACACTCGTTTCGATGACGCAATCAAAACGTTTGATTTCATCAAAAACGAAGAGGAACCGTGTGTTTATAAAAAGGTTAGTGGGAGCGCTGTCGTATTTCTCGTACTGTACGTGGACGACATCCTACTGATAGGGAATGATATTCCCATGCTAACCTCGGTCAAGGTCTGGTTGTCAAAAGAATTCTCCATGAAAGACCTTGGAGAAGCATCCTATATTTTGGGAATAAAGGTCTATAGAGATAGATCTAAAAGGATGCTTGGCCTTTCACAGAAAATGTACATAGAGGAGGTGCTGAAGAGGTTCAGCATGGAAAACTCCAAGAGGGGTCTCTTACCCCTAAGGCATGGAATTCATCTCTCCAAGAAGATGTGCCCCAACACATCTGAAGAGATTCAACGCATGAGCAAGATACCCTATGCATCGGCAATAGGGAGCCTCAAGTATGCCATGCTATGTACACGACCTGATATAGCCCTTGCTGTGAGTGTCACAAGCAGATATCAGTCGAATCCAGGTAAAGAACACTGGACAGCTGTGAAGAATATTCTTAAGTACTTGAGAAGAACTAAAGATTTATTCTTGGTTTTTGGAGGATCATCAGAATTAAAGGTAGAAGGGTACACAGATTCAGACTTCATGACTGATGTCGATGACAGGAAGTCAACATCTGGATATGTGTTCTTGTGCAATGGTGGTACGGTGAATTGGAAGAGTTCTAAACAACCGATCATTGCTGATTCTACTATGGAAGCTGAATACATCGCCGCCTCTGAAGCTGCTAAGGAAGGCTTCTGGTTCAAGAAATTCATTGCAGAGTTGGACGTAATGACATCAGATGCCATAACACTCTACTGCGATAATAATGGCGCCATAGCCCTTGCTAAGGAGCCAAGGTCTCATCAGAAGTCTAAGCATATAGAGCGGCGCTTCCATCTCATACGCGACTATGTTGAGAAGAAATATGTAGAGGTGCAGAGAGTAGACTCCGCGGATAACGTGGCAGACCCGTTCACTAAGCAGCTAAGTCAGCAAAAGACTGAAGCCCACCTTGAGAAGATGGGGCTTAGATATATGACTGATTGGCTTTAGTGCAAGTGGGAGATTGTTAGATGTATGCCCTAGAAGCCAATTTGGCTGACACATTGTTGATTCTAGGGACATAATTTTGTACTTGACTGTTTATTATTGAATAAATAAAAGGCATCTTTTCATTCATATTATTTATGTGTCTATGAATCGTCCAAGAAATTAATAAGATGATGATACATATTCTCAAGAGTTGAGAATTTGAGCCATGTATCATTGGTGATTAATTTCTAAATGCTCCTGATCAATGGATCATCACGAGGATGGTGATCGATCCGATCAGTGCACAGATCACTTTCCTTCTGGATGGACGAGACTTGAGTCCACAGTGTAGGGACACTGAAGTGATAGTGCAGGTGCTTGTTAGAGAACAAGGGTACTGAGCGTGACCAAGACAAGAAGTCACTTGGATGTCTATCCACTCGTCAGTGACTTGCTTGATGTTGCAGTAGTGTGACTGGTCCTTTGACCTGCGGTGCTTCGGCTACTCACAGTGAGGTTATTGTAGTTTGACTGCACACATACATGGTCTCTAGCCATATGGGTCCATGCAGTGTAGATTGGCTGCAGTAAGTTCACTGTAGGAGTAGGGTATGCACCTACAAGGAATCTATCGACCTTGATAGAATAGGAGTGATCCTATGTGATTTGTTAGACTGAGTTCTAAGACCTTGGCCAGGGCAGTAATATAAAGTGGAGAAAGAGTTTTCCACTATCGAACTCGAGTCAAATAAATCTTGACATATGACAGACGATGGGGTTTGACGAGTTGTCCATGACCTCCGTCCTGTAGGGATCCACGATAGTAGGATTGTATCACACGTTAACTGCACCTAGAGGTTCATCATTCCATTCTGCTGGGTAGCCACTACATGCTGCTAGGTGTCACTGGTGGATGGTGGGACTCACAGGGTTTATCTCGATGATCGATAAACCCTAATGAGTTGAGTTGGAATCGTTCCAACCCATTGAAAGGAGTTTTCAATGATATAGTGATAGAGATCACAATATATCTCACTACCAGTCAGAATAGAACCTATGGAGTCACACACACTGGAAGTATTGACCGATCCGATGGTTGAAATCGTGATTAGGAATCACAAGTAATCAATTTGATTGATAAGAAGTTGAAGAAGGAACAAAGAAAATTAATTAATTGGACTTGAAACAAGAGTCCTACTTCGGATAGGATTCCTAGAGTCCTAATTGGATTAGGACTGGAAATCCTAGTTGGAGTAGGACTGGGATTCCTACTTAGAATAGGATTCCTGCAATCCTAATGAGATTAGGAGTTTTGAATCAAAATTGGATTCCTACTTGGAGTAGGATTCCTAGAGTCCTAATCGGATTAGGACTTTGGATTCAAATAGAGTCCTAATTGGATTAGGACTAAAATTAAATACATCCTAATTGGATTAGGATTCCTTAAGTCTAAATGAATTATTAATCTAATGAATCAACATGACTCCTAATTGGATTAGGATTGAAGAGTTCAATTGAGTCATGGTTCATTCAAGTCCTAATTGGATTAGGACTAGCATAGATTGAACCCAAATTGGCTAATCCTAATTAGATTAGGATTAAACCATGAGAGAGGCACCTAATCCTCTTTGGAAGAGGATTAGGTTAACCAAGTAAGAGGGGCATCAGCCCCTCTCCACTTGGCTAGGGCGACATGAAGAGAGGGGGCCGGCGCCCCCTCTTAGGTAAGTTGTCATGGAGCTCCTAAATGTTAGGAGCTCCACTCCCTTTAAAAAGAGGACTAGGGCCGGCCCCCAAGTAAGAACCTCTCTCTCCCTCCTCCAAGCCGTGGGCATCCTCATCCTCCCTTGTTTCAGCCGCAAGCAAGAGAGAAGCCAAAAGAAAGGGTGGCGGCCTCCTTCCCTTCTCTTCCTCCATCCAACGCAGGGAGATAAAAAGAAGGCTGGAGGGGTTTGGATCTTCTTCCTCTTCTTCATCCTTCTTCTTCCTCCTCTCAAGTGCAATCAAGAGTTGATTGAAAGAGAGGAGATCAGCCATCAAAAGAAGTCTTTGCAAGGGAGCTAGCACCCCGGAAAGACAAGAAAGATTTGATCGGTCCTCTACTTCGTGTGGATACCCGTAGAGGCCGGACGTTTGAACGGCTTCAAGCAAACCCTCTTCCAAAAATCACGAATTCAGATTTGCGGTGATCATCTACCCGCGCAAGGTGAAGATCTGATCTTCCTAATAGTTTTAAAAGTTTTAATTCTTACCTAATTACGAAAGGTCTCGAAATAACGTTCATGGCGAATGAACGTTGATCCCGCACATGCCCCCTTTCCGCTGCCATCTGATTTTTGTTTTGAAATATCAGCGGCATGGGCGGGTTCCCAACACCTAGAGCATGGTATGAAAGACTTAGCAAATTTCTATTAGATCATGAATTCTCTAGGGGAAATGTAGATACAACACTATTTCTGAAAAAGAAAAACAAAGATATGTTATTAGTGCAGATTTACGTTGATGATATTATTTTCGGTGCTACTAACAATCGCCTCTGCGAAGAATTTGCTGACTTGATGCAGAGTGAATTTGAGATGAGCATGATGGGAGAGCTGAATTACTTCCTCGGGCTTCAAATCAAACAATCTGAAGAGGGCATCTTCATCAATCAAGCCAAATACATCAAGGAGATGCTTAAGAAGTTTGATATGGAGGGAAACAAGTCAATCAGCACCCCCATGAGCTCATCATGCAAATTAGACCAAGATGAATCAGGTAAATCTGTAGATCAGAAACTATATAGAGGATGATAGGATCTTTATTGTATCTTACAGCAAGTAGACCTGATATCATGTTTAGTGTTTGCATATGTGCTAGATATCAGTCTAATCCTAAGGAATCACATCTAATTGCAGTTAAGAGAATCTTTAAATACCTAATAGGAACTAAGAATATAGGTTTATGGTATTCTAAAGAATCTAGCCTAAAATTAATAGGATACACAGATTCAGACTTTGCTGGATGTAAACTTGATAGAAAAAGTACCAGCGGGTCTTGTCAATTTCTAGGAGAAAACTTAATCTCATGGTTTAGCAAGAAACAAAACTCGGTTGCATTATCTACTACTGAAGCTGAATATGTTGCAGCCGGGAGTTGTTGTGCTCAAATCTTATGGATCAAACAACAATTGGAAGATTATGGCATTAAACAAGATAAAATACCCATTAATTGTGATAATACAAGTGCCATTAATCTAACTAAGAATCCAATTCAGCATTCAAGAACTAAACATATTGAGATAAGACATCACTTCATAAGAGATCATGTACTGAATGGTGATGCGACACTACAATTTGTTTGCACGGATGATCAATTAGCTGACATTTTTACAAAACCCCTTAAGTGAAGAGAGATTTAGTGTGCTTAGGAGGGGATTAGGAGTGATTGATCCATCCTAGTAGTGTTTTTCCACTAGTTCATTGATTTTGATGATTAGATTGTGGTTAATTTAGAGTTTCTTTATAATGATCATCAAATCAGATCATAACTTAGTGATTTTCCCTCATTCGGCACGAACATAGCATGATTTTTAGGTGCGTGCCAGAGTTCGAGACGACTCGAGTAAGTTTCAGAGTCGGCTCGTAAGGGGGAGTCGACTCGCACATTTACGGGAGTCGACTCGAAAACAATGGCAGCAGAGGGGGAGTCGACTCGCATACAGTCGGGAGTCGACTCGAGGTAAACAGGCGCATAAGGAGAGTCGACTCGCGCATATTTTGGAGTCGACTCGAGGTCGAGTCGACTCGCGACTCAGTGGAGTCGACTTGCCAGTCGGGATCCGACTTTTTAACCCTAACTCCATCGTTTAGAAAACACATCTTTTCACCGCCCGCCACTGTTCAAAACCCTAGAGCCGACTCCTAGATCGTCTCCGGCCGTCCCTAAGCTTTTTCTCGTCGACCTTTCACCGTCCATTAGCATTTTACTCCATTCTAGGTCGACCATGCCTCGTAAAACCGTTGTCCCAAGCCGGAAGAGGCCCCAACCCGCAACCGGCACCGAGCGACGTTCCAAGGCTCGGAACGATCCCGCGAGGCCACAACCTCCGGCTCGTTCCCCGCCGAGGGCGGTTCCCTCGAGGCCGTGCGCCGGGAAGGCGGTCTCCACCGGGAGATACGTCGATTTCGACTATCTCTCCCGGGAGGGCTTTACGATAGGAGAGAGATTTAGGGCCAGGGCTTAGAGTATTTCCTCACCTTAGATCTCCCTACATACCCTGGACTAGTTAGGGAGTTCTACGGTACCGTCCACAGGGGCGATGGAGGTATAGAGGGCACGGTAGCCGGTGTCCCATTATTCATTTCGGAGGATATCATTGCTCAGGTCCTCCATCTTCCCCAAGTTGGGGTGGCACCCGCAACACCCTGAGGATAGGACTGAGGCCCTTACGGCCATTCTAGGGCATCCACCCCAGTCCCCCTTGGATGAGGTATCCGCTAGCTCACTTCCAGTTGAGGTGCGGATCCTCCTGAGCATCCTGTCTAGGTCCCTCTTCCCGAAGACTGGGCGCTTCGACTTTGTTTCTGAGAGGGACCTCGCCCTTATGTTCTATATTCTCCAGGACACCCCAGTCAACTTCCCAAAACTTATTTATAGATATCTATGTGAGCCACTAGATAGACCTAGGCTCACCCTCCCCTACGGCATGATGTTCACCCTTTTGTTTAGGGAGGCCAAGATTCCCATTCCTGAGGGGGAACCCTCTCGCGCATTGCGATGGACAGATCGCATGCGTCCGGAAACCCTACACAGGATGGGGTTTCGGAAGGTAGAGGGGACCTGGGTTAGGAAGTCTTCCACCTCCACACATACAACCGGACATTCCCCTAGTCCTGAGCCAGACTCAGATTATCCTGACTTTCCCTCCACTTCTGCTCCTACCACCTCAGCCGGACCCTCCTCCTCAGCTCCTCAGCCCATGGAGGTCCGGATCGCTCCTGAGCAGCTCCGGGAGTTGCGCCAGGAGATAGTTAGAGACCTGCAGGATGATCTACTTCGGGAGCTCCGGGGTTCAGTGCCTGCTCCCTCTCCTGCACCATCTTCAGCATTGGTCCCTTCCTTGACAGCCGTGACTGACATGACGGCCCATGTACGGAAAGAGATCTACAACGTGAGGAGCTTGATCCAGGCCCAGTTCTCCAGTATGAGTGAGGTCACGAGCACCACTCGGAAGATGCGCGATGACATAGGACATGACATGCGCACCACTACTCAGGGGGCAGAGCACTTGGCGAATGTACTGATCGCCAAGCTGGACCACACTGCAGGAGACCCTGACTGAGCTCTCCACTACACATAGCAGGGCCACCTCATCCATTATCTCTCAGCTCGGGCATGTTACAGATGCGGTCACTCTCCTCATGGAGCAGAACAGATTGAGAGGAGGAGCCACATCCTCGAGAGGAGGAGCCACATCCTCAAGGAGACCTTAGCTGCTTTTTGCTTTATTTTGACATGTATTCCTTTTTGCTTTATTTATTGTATTCTCAAATGTATTTACATACAAATCTATACAATGAGTAGACGTATTCTCTTCAATTGTGTGCAATTTGATCTCTAATTGATTGTTTGTTCTGCTTACCTCCTTTTTGATACGATGACAAAAAGGGGAGAAATATTTAGTAGATATGTAAATGGAATCAACATAAAAGAACTCAAAATGAGAATCAAAAATTAAAACATAATTTGTTCTTAGTGGATTGGGTACCTCGAGGCTCATTATCTCTCTGTTGGGGCTCCTAATGGAGTAATCTCCAGAATCTATTCAAGGGATATTCGGAGATTAGCTGAATCCTACTCAAGAACAAATTGACAGATTTTTTCTCTAAAAACCAAAAATTTCAGTTCAAAAACTTCAATGCATTAAAAGAAAATTCAGAGAATCAAAACAAAGTTGAATGCATATGTTGAGGGGGAGAATCTGAATTTTTAAGAAAGCTAAATCATTAAATATATATAAGCCAAACAATTGATTGCATGATATGAAGGCTTATATAATTCCAAATGAAAGGGGGAGCTTTAATTCCAAAATTTATTGTTTCACACCTTTCAAGCTTGGATAAATTAAATAACCAGACACTTGAATTCATTTATGGATTTTATTTCCTTGTTTATTGAGCAATTCACTTTACATATACTCAATGTTTTGTCATCATCAAAAAGGGGGAGATTGTGGAGTGATTGATCATAACCCTATTTGATTTTGATGAGCTCAAAGCATCTGAGTATATCTCTGGTTTACTAATGAATTCAATTGAGTGTTTCAGTAAAAATCTTGTCTAAAGTGTTTCTAGACTTGGTTCATAATATTTTGGATAAGTTAAGAAATCAGTTTGAACCAAAGTCTGAGACTCGAGTCGACTCCAGAGTATTACGAGTCGACTCCAAGCGTATCAGAATCACTGGCACGGGCTCGAGTCGACTCCGGATCATTACGAGTCGACTCCGACTGAGAACAGACAGACGAGCAGAAAGCATCAACTCAAAACCTGTCAGCGAGTCGACTCCTGAAGTGCGCGAGTCGACTCCGATGTTTACCGAGTCGACTCCGGAGTAGTATGAGTCGACTCCAAGGAGTTACAGACAGAAAAGTCAGAGAGCGAATTTCGACCCTGAGATTCGAGTCGACTCCTGTGGAACGCGAGTCGACTCCGATGGTTGGTAGGTCGACTCCAAAGAAAGCGAGAGTCGACTCTCAGTGGTTCACAAGGCAAAAGTCAGAGAGCAGTTTTCGGACTCTGAGATTCGAGTCGACTCCCGCAATGCGCGAGTCGACTCCGAGACAGCGCGACCCCAAAAAGACAGAAGACCAAATTATTGTCTCTGAGAGCCGAGTCGACTCCCAGACAGCTCGAGTCGACCCCAAGGCAGCGCTACACCAAAAAGGCAGAAGGCCATGTTTCGAAAACTGAGAGCCGAGTCGACTCCAGAACAGTCCGAGTCGACTCCAAGACTGGACGAGCCAAAAGACAGAAGATCGGGAGTTCGGGCTCTGAGCGCCGAGTCGACTCCCAGGATTGTCGAGTCGACTCGAGTGGGCCAGGTTGAAAATTGGCTCCGTGGACTTCATGGGATGAGCCGACTCCGAAAATGCCAAGTCAGCTCCAGAAGTTGGCGAGTCGACTCCGGGTCAAGTCGAGTCGACTCCCAGTCGAAGAGGCCACTTTAATTCAAATCCGGAACAGTTGCCGAGTCGACTCCAGAAAAGCATGAGTCGACTCCCGCTACAGCCGAGTCGACTCCTGATCGCGCGAGTCGACTCCGACCCCCAAAGGACATATTGTCAGGTTGTGCAGAGTGTGCAGAACGGGCAGAAAAAGGTGTCTAACGGCTAGTTTCCGTGGGGGATGGCTTAAATAGCCACAGAGGACTGTAGCAAGGCAGAGAAGCACCATTCCATTCAAAGAAATCAAGCATTCATTCTCTGCATACTTGTCTTCAACGAAAAGAAGGAAGAGCGCCATTAACTCCATCCAACTTCCTCTTCCCAGCATTTAAAGAAGCCTCCTCCTGCATTCAAGTCGACCAGACATTCCAGAGGAGACTCAAAGTTCAAGAAGCCCTACTCTACTCCAACTCAAAAGTGTTTGAGGGCTCTTAACTTCTCTCTTGTTTATATTGTAGCAAATCTGCTTTTTAAGAAGCTCAATTTTTTCTGTTTGTTTCTTATTCTTTCCATATTGTCTTTGCTTGGTTCAATCGGGGGATTGAATCAAGGGTATAGAGGTTGGTTGGTGAGCCGAGTGTAAAACTGACGTGTAAGGGTTCGATTGTGATCCCGAGAAAACAATCGGGGTGGTTCTAGTCGGTGAGTCAGGAAAAACCGACCGAGTTCGTTGTGAGCTCGTAAAACAACAAGTTTGGTTGTGAGCTTGTAAAACAACCGGCTGTAATCCAAGGGGTTATAGTGAATTCCCAAGTGAGACTTGGGGAGTGGACGTAGGAGCAAGGGTTAGCTCCGAACCACTATAAAAGCCTTGTGTTTGTGATTGTTTGTCTCTTTCTTTTACTCTCATTTCATTCACAGCACATAGCAATTAATTAATCATCGTGGTAACGCATTAATTAGTCATCCACAACGTTTTAATTGCAAAATTATTTTAAAACCCAATTCACCCCCCCTATTGGGTTGTCTATCTGGGCAACAGACCCAGTCTGAAAGCCAATTTGATCCGAAAGGACTAGACCTAATCCTAAATCAGGCCCAATCCTGTAATTAATGACCAAATTAGTCTATGTGGACTTGATTTATTTATTAACCCAAGCTCAAGCATTCCAATAGTGAGTTAACTGGAGCTGGGACTCAAACAGGGCCTCTGGGTAGGGTCCTAGCAACGGAATTAATTACCATGATTAGGTAATCAAGAACTGATTAATAAAGAAAAGGAGAAAGCTCTAAGCCAATTAAAAAGTAAGAAATCTTGCACTAATCTTATTGTTTTATAAATCATAAAAATACTTTGTTTATAAAAATTATAAAGTGTTATTTATACTTTCAATTATAGGATCAAGCATATGCTAGTAAGTGGTGCATGATTTACCAAAAATAGCATGGTTCAGTTATATTATGTATTCCATAAAATATGGTGTTATAAATGCATTAAAATGATATTTGTAGCATGATCATGAAATTAATGATTTGAGGTGCCGTTAATCAGTTTTCAAATGACTTATAAAGTATGATTTATGAAAGTTATGATTTATGAACTCTCAGGTGCTATACATGGGCCCCCGCCAGTGGGTATAATAACTTGGCAGGCGCATATGGCCCCCGCTAGTGGGTAAGAATAATTGAGCAACATGGGCCCCGCCAGTGGGTAACAATAACTAGGCATACTGATCCTTGTCGTAGGAGTTAAGAGCAGCCATAGCTATACTACTATCTGAGAGTATGGATTTCAAATTATGGAATAATTTCTCTGCATGATAGCCCCATTTTGAAAATTTACTTTACTGTCAAACTTCAAATCTAGAACATCTACTACCAAACCCATCCTATTCACCATTTAAATCTACATATTAAATTAGCACACCCTAGTGACAGGGTATTTTTCAACATCCGTCGATCAGGTTCAGAACGACTGTAATACGTGCTTGCAATATAACTTCTTATAGTAATTAATTTCATACTTTAATTCTGAAGTAACCGAAGTACAAATCGGTAACATTTAATTTTAAGTTACTTTTGTAAAAATTTGCCTGATTTCCGATTCATAGTAGGTTTCATTAGTAGGTTGTTTTGCATTATATTTGGTCAGTTAGGGTTCATTAGTAACATTGCATTTCACGTTATCAACTAGTGTTGTCATTGCATGTCAACCTGCAGCAGTAAGGAGTACCACTTTGTTCAACCTAAAACCTCTTTAGCTACCATGGATTCCAAGTGCTCTACAAAATCTCATGGAACAGTTCGCTGCCTTGCAAGCTAATCACGAAGAATTCAAACGAGAGGTCTGTGCACTAGTGCAATACATTAGGACTCCTGAACCGCCAACCCCAATCGCAGACTATCCTGAGTTCGATTTGGCTGCACCACCTATAGGTCTTCCCTATCCTCCTAGGAACCAACATCCTTCTGATTACTAGCACAATCTTGATGAACGGATATTGCATACCATAAGAGTAGATGCCCCCATCTTTGCTAGTTAACTAGAGCTAAGCGTGTATCTTGATTGGAGAGCAGCCATAGATAATTATTTTGAGTGGTATGAAATGACTGACGATAGAAAAGTACGATTTGCCAAAATAAAGCTTATTGGACAAGCTCATTGATACTGGCATAATGTTGAACATATGCGTGAGACTCAAAAGCTTCCTTGTATCACCACATGGAAGGATATGAAGGAAAAGCTGAATAAAAAGTATCGGCCATTCTCTTACCGACAATGCCTTATGGATAGATGGCAGAAATTAACTCAAGGAACATCAATCGTTGCTGATTACATTGCATGATTTGAGGAGTTGCATATGAGGTGCGGTGTAATCGAAGAGGAGACTGTTACTCCTTCTAGATTTCGAACAGGACTCCACGAGGAGATCTAGAAAGAACTAATTCTCCGAGAGATTACCACCATTGACCAAACATACCAGTTGGCTCAAGATGTGGATAGTTTCTTACCGGCCCCAATAATGAGGCGTATCGACCCTTGACCCATGGCCCTAGGAGCTCGACCTAATCAAAATTATCTTTCGCAATCCAGACCGCTTCCCAATCCTTCTAACCAGCCCGGCCCTAGCCAAGCACCGACTAGGACGTCCTCGATGCCTGTCCAGAATTCTTCAAATGATAAAGAAAAAGGCATACTAGGTCCCAACCCTCCTCCTAGAAGCCAAACCAAATATTTCAGGTGCCAAAAATTTGGCCATATAGCATCCCAATGTTAATGCGAAGACCTACCTAATGACTGAACTAGAAGTTGGGACCCAAGAGAATGAATGTGTCGATGAAGTCTACGAACCAAATATTGAGAATTTTGTAGAAGACTTTGGAGACAAATAGACCGGGTTAGAGTTTATCTAGGCTGAGCTCCAAAAGGAGCCCACTGACCCAAATAATCAAAAACCCTAGGCTTCATATAGTTAGGTGTACTCTAGCTCAGACAAAGACTGAACAAGATTGGCGTAGGACCTCTTTGTTTTACACTCTCGTTAAGATCAATGGTAAAACGTGCAAAATCCTATTTGATAGCGAAGTTGCATCAACGCCATTGGTTTCTGAAGTTGTCTCCCGCCTCGGCCTGAAATCTACCCCTCATCCAAACCCATATAAGGTAGCTTGGGTGGATAAAACATCCATTTTTGGTGTCGGAAAGATACCTCGTCCTAATTCAATTTCTATCTTATAAAGATGAAATCTGGTGTGACTACATTCCGATGGACGTAGGTCAAGTTATTCTAGAAAAACCATGGTTGTACGATATGGACGTCACACTTCAGGGACGTTCGAATTTGTGTAGCTTTATGTTATAGGGTCGGAAAATTATACTGAATTCATTGCCTCCTAGAGAGCCCGCCCCTGAAAAGAAGAGTGCCACTCTGCAAAAAGATGAATCACTTCACATCATTACTCCGAAAGAGGTAATAAAAGATATTGAAAGCCAATCATATATGTTTGCCCTTGTAGCTAGAGTCATCAATGTGGAGTCGAACTCTGAGCATTCACCGGCTGTAGTTCCCCTGCTAGAGAAGTTTCATTCTATTTTTTCTAAGGATCTTTCGGACACACTTTCTTCGATGCGTGATATCCAGCACGCAATTGATCTCGTTCCTAAAGCATCCTTACCTAATCTTCCCCATCATAGGCTCAACCTAAACGAGCATTCTGAAATAAAATGTCAAGTTGACGAAACTCTTCACACGAGGGTATGTTCGTGAGAGTCTGAGCCCCTATGCTGTACCCGCACTCCTCACCCCCAAGAAAGATGGCTCTTGGAGGATGTGCGTTGATAGCTGTGCTATCAATAAAATCACGGTTAAGTATCGTTTTTCCATTCCTAGACTGGACGGCCTCTTAGATTTTATGTCTGGTGCCACGATCTTTTTTTAAGATTGATTTGAAGAGCGGGTACCACCAGATTTAGATTCGTCTCAAATATCCATGGCAAGATGTCAGTACGGACCTTCATGTTAGGACTTCCTCGTACCTCTATTAAGCACGATTCCATTTTTATGGTTGTGGACCGTTTCTTCAATATGGCTCACTTTCTCCTCTGTTCTAAGACTTCTGATGCTTCTAGAGTTGCCAAACTTTATTTCAATGAAGTCGTTAAACCTCCTGACTTTCCAAAATTTATTATATCTAATAGGGATGTTAGATTCGTGAGCTACTTTAGAAAAATTCTTTGGCACATGATAGGCACCAAACTAAAAATTTCTTATGCCTATCATCCTCAAACCGACAGCCAGACTGAAGTTGTCAACAGTAGCCTTAGAAACCTATTAAAATGTCTGGAAGGTAAACATGCTAAGACCTGAGATTTAATGTTACTGATAGCCAAGTTTACATATAATAGTTCAGTCAATAGGTCCTTAGGCATGAGTCCCTTCGAAGTGGTGAACGGTTATAAACCTAGGTAACCTATAGACTTAATTTTCATGTCTCATCAACATAGAGTCTCTGAGTCTATACAATCATTTGTATCACACCTGCATTCATTGCATTAGAAAATCAGCAAATGTATTCCCTCTAATAACTTAAAATATAAATTCCTTACCATTTGCACGGACGTTATAAAGAGTTAAATGTAGGAGATTATGTCATGATAAGAATTTGAACCTGAATGATTTTCTTCGAGAACGTTCAAAAAGTTGCAAGCTCGTAAAGCGAGACTGTTCAAAGTCCTAAAGAAAATCAGTTCGATTGGTTATGTTGTAGATCTTCCTGAAGACTATGGAATTAGTGCGACATTTAATATTGAAGATTTAGTATCATACAAAAAGACAACATTGATTTCTTCTGACCCTTTTTATTGATACACCTGCCTTTGTTGATCACACTGACCCATTACCTCTTGTTGAGCCTTCACTTTCCATATTTTATGACCGCAGAGAACACATAAAATATATATTATATGAGCAGATTATATCTACCAAAAGAGGAAGTTACCGGCGTTACTTGTTCG